>NW_015505282.1:1550416-1584626 GCF_001515645.1 Sinocyclocheilus grahami | reverse complement strand
ATATATATATATTTAAAAGTATAGCTATTTAGTGCAGTATTTAGCTATGTGTGTTAGCATGATAAAATCACTTATTAATCTTGTCTTCACTTGCAAAATTAAACCCAATCTTAAATCCCGATAAACCCTGTAACATTTGTCTGATGTGCTGAAAGAATTCAGTGTGTTTACATTGAGTTAAACTAATTTACAGAAATGATGTCAGTTATACATGATAGATAGATAGATAGATAGATAGATGTCAGTAATATTTAACTCAGAGAAAGGACAGCACAATTGTTGCATTCTGGTTTTGTTTACAGTGTCGGCCTTTACATTATGCACTAGCTCTGTATATGAGCATGTTTGTGTGTCTCAGAGTTTGGAGTATCTCATGTCAGAGCTCTCAGAGCATGTCCATCAAACCCTCTGTGCGGCTCAAGAGATGTCAAATATAACCGATACGTAGGACATAATGTCCATTGATTCAGAGGGTGTAATTCCGGTTATCATCCTCCTCGAGCACGCTCTCAGATCATACTGAGATGTATCATATGTTTGTTTACTAAGATTGCTGTGTTACCTCATACTGCAGATCTTGCACTTAAATGATTAGTTCACTCAGAAATGAAGATTCTGTCATGCAGTGCCAAACCTGTTTGACTTTCTTTCTTCTGCGCAAATGTTTGAAGAATCTCGCAGATGTTTCTGTAGACACAATGAAAGTCAATGGAGTCCAAAAGTTGTACACTTCAAAAAGGTATCGGAAAAGTAATCCATACAACTCAGGTTACATCCAAGTCTTCAGAATAGTCTTCCAAGTCTTCACGCAAGGATATCTTTGGCCCTTAAACAAAATTCTAATTGATAATCTAATTGAAATGACTGGATTTCACCCTCAAATGTAAGTGTGACCAGACCTTAAAGCCTTCTACACACTGCACGATTTTAGCAATCTTATAAGATCATTGCAATCAAACTGTGCGACGTGGATCTAATAAACTTGGATACGACATGTATGCAGACTGTACAATGATGACACCTATTGACTCTTAGGCATGTTACTATAGAAGAATAAAACAGCATCAGCATTCGCTAGAGCTAAACACAAAGAGCATGATGAATCACACTTTGGCAGTTGCAGTTTTTATGTGTGCTGACAAAAAGTGGAAGCTGTGAAAGAGGAAGGGATAAGAGCTTGAGCTAAGCAGTTTTATGTTTAAGCGCCATGTCGCGTTGATTTCATGTCACATCTTTATTGACTAGTCAGTAAACGTGGGTCGTAGCAGCAAACACACTGTGCTATGATCATGCTGAATTTATAACTCTTAGGCATGTTACTATAGAAGAATAAAACAGCATCAGCATTCGCTAGAGCTAAACACAAAGAGCATGATGAATCACACTTTGGCAGTTGCAGTTTTTATGTGTGCTGACAAAAAGTGGAAGCTGTGAAAGAGGAAGGGATAATCTTTATTGACTAGTCAGTAAACGTGGGTCGTAGCAGCAAACACACTGTGCTATGATCATGCTGAATTTATGACACTATCAGAAAATTATTGAAGGCTATCTTTGGTCACAAGACCTTGCCACGATTGTTTCACGATGCCAATCTTTCGTCTGGGACAGCTGAAAATCATGCAGTGTGTCTTAAGGCTAGGACTCTTTCCTCAACAGCAATGATGTTTCAGTACCAACAAACAATTCAGGAAAGTGCCGCAATGAACAATGAAAAGGCATTTAGATGAGGTTCAATGTGTTCAACCCTGTTGAACAATTAGCAGTGAAAGCAATATTGATAACAGCGAGCAGCTCTATAGTGAGGAGGACATTCCCTAGGCGATGCGCAGCAAACAGAGTCATTTATCAAGGAGACTGCACTAGCCAAATAATATCCCCCATCGTCCCCTGAGCTTTGCCCCTGCAGTGGTAAAGAATGGAGCTGCGGAGGTGCCGTTATTTGAGTTGGCTGGGGGGAGGTGGGGGTCGTGAAGGAGGGCAAAAGGCTGCTGAGGGTTGCAGTGCTCAGACGGCTCAACATGATATCACTGGCCAATAATAGAGTTGAGAACGGACAGGATATCTGTGTACAGGCCATTTTTGTCTTTTGAATGAAATGAATTGAAACTAAATGTAAACTGATTGATTAGATGATCTTATTAAATATCTGGTGAAGGATATCTCGTGTCTCAAATGTTCTGTAAAAGTGTTCAGTGTAAGCCTAGCTGTTCGTAAGAGATCGAATCAGAAGTGATTGGTTGGGGTCGAACACTGAAGGTGCGCAGGTACATGTGCCAGAATGAGTAACAGGGTTGAAAATGTAGCCTAAATTAATCTGTCACTTAGTAGATCTTAGCTAGTTTGGGACCAGCTGTTGGTTTCTACTAAATATACTTCAATAAATTAAATATATGCTCTGTGTAAAATGTTTAGAAGAGGTTGAATCTGATGTATGGGATGGATGATTGTTAAGGGCCGAACTCTGAAGGTGTCTAGGTGCTTATGTAGGGCCGCTGATAGAGCTTATGGGCCTCCTGGACAGGTTATTGACTCGGGCTCCTCTCGAAATCATGTTTCAGGGGTAAGGCTGAACCCTGCTTGGCCCCCTGTCTGACCAGGGCCCTTAGGATTGTCCTAACCATTCCCCTTGTGTTAATGTATATGCCAGAATGGGTAACAGGGTTGAAAATGTAGCCTAAATTAATCTGTCACTTACTGTAGTAGATCTGAGCTAGTTTGGGAAGAGATGTTGGTCTCTACAAAAATAAAGTCCATTAAAATAAATATACGTTCAGTTTAAACTCAGCTCTTCATGAGAGATTGAATCAGAAGTGACTGGTATTAGCCGAACACTGAAAGTGCGTACACTGTAAAAAAATAAGTGTAATTTTAACTGTAAATATTTGCAAAAACGCTACGGAAAAAAACTGTTAATAAGTTAACAGTAAGTTCCCGTACTATATACAGGGAAAAACTGTGAAATATATAACCAGACATTTTACAGTAAAATGTTGTTAATTTTACAGTTTTTAGAAGTAAAAATAACAGATCAATGTAGAATTTACAGTCAAAACTGTAAACTGATATTCCCAGAATTCCCTGCATGACACTCCACATTTGAAAGTATTTTGTTTAAATAATCATGTTTTTTTTTATAGTTTTTGTTATTAGTTATGTATATTTGGACTTTGTTACATCATCTGTTGTTTAATGAAAGTTTAATGCATTATTTAAGTATCATGTGTGTTACCATGATGGTGTTTTGTGTTTGCATGAATGACTCTGTGCGCCTTCTATATATTAGTATATACTTCTGCTTGTGGCGAAGCTACTTGTGATGAGCTTTGATTATTTTTTGGCCGTAAATGTGTTTACAGTTTTTCTGTATTTTTTACAAAATTATTCTGGCAACCACAGCTGCCAACATTTTTTTTGTAAAAACTACAGAATTTTTTTTACAGTGTAGGTATATGACAGAATGAGTAATAGGGTTGAAAATGTAGCCGAAATTAGTGTATCACTTAGTAGATCTTAGCTAGTTTGGGACCAAATGTTGGTTTCTACAAATGTATTGCCTAATTAATTAAATAAAATGTTGTAGTATAAACATAGATGTTCATAAGAGGTTTAATCAGAAGTATGGGACTGCTGATTGTTGAAGACAAACTCTGAAGGTACGTAGGTGTTTATGTAGGGGCACTACTAGTGTTTCTGTCCCCCCAGGAAAGGTTGTTAACTTAGGGTTGCAAGATACAGGGTTGAAAATGTAGGCTAAATTAATTTGTCATTTAGTAGATCTTCACTATTTTGAGGCTAGATGTTGGTTTCTACAAAAGTAAAGTGCAATAAATAAAATGTATGTTGAGTATAAACTTAGAGGGCGAATTTGAAGTATAGCTTAGGTAACTCTGCGTGTCTCTAGGGTTTCTGGGGCTGCTGGACAGATGGCTAACTATTGGCTCCCCTCAAAATCATTTTCTGGGGGAATGCTAATATTGCTGCTCCCCCCATCCGACCAGAGCCTTATGGCGCTTTTCCACTGCATGGTACGGCTCGGTACGGTTCACTTTTTGGGGCTTTTCCACTGGGCACAGTACCTGGTACCTGGTACTTTTTTTAGTACCACCTCGGTTGGGGTTCCAAGTGAACCGTACCATTACCAAAACGTGACTTGTAAACTCTGCTGATCACGGATTGGCCGGAGAGAATCGTCACTACCTGCGTCACTGAACTTGTGACACAAACACAAAAGAACCACTAGATTTAATTCAGCACAGCCAGCGAAGGATCAAACGCAACTGTTTGGAATGAGCGCACCTTTTTTTAACAACCAAAAAGTTTTGTTGTCTGCTGCGGAAAAACAGACGTTCCTCTCGTTGATAGCAGAGGAGCGGATCCAGCGAGAGCTTGATGGGGCGACACGGAATGAAAACGTTTTTTTAGGAGTCGTGGTAGTAGAGGCGGTGCTACTATAATGACATGTGAATAATCCCGCCCACTCTAAAGCGGTACTGAACTGCAGTGGAAACGCAAACCATGCCGAACCGAACCGTGCCGTGCCGTACCGAGCCGAGTCATACCACGCAGTGGAAAAGCGCCATTAGAGTCATCCCAACATTTCCACCATTACAGCTCTCCTGTGTTTATACCAGAACGGGTAATAGAGTTACAAGTAACAGGATTGAAAATGTAGCCTAAATTAATCTATTACTTGTTGATCTTGGTTTCTTGTTTGTTTATTTTTGGTCTTTCATTGGTCAGCAACTTGGGTAACAGGGTTGAACATGATGCAGTTAATACTACAATTTGTGTAAAAACTGAGAAAATACAATGACTTTATGTACTTGCCTTCCTGCCATGCTGTATAAAACTGTAAAGCTGCTTTGACACAATCTGCATTGTAAAAAGCGCTATATAAATATTGGTGACTTGACTATAAATATTCCAACTGATGTAATTTCCTGGATATCATTATTTTAAGAAATGTTTTTATTTAAAAAAAAGTTTCCCCTGCATTCTCCACCAAGACTCCCTTTGACTAGATTTTCCACCATGATGAAACTCTGATCTTCTCCATATTTGGAACAAATGACCTTCAGACCATGAAAATTACTTAAAAGGTTCTTAATATTTAAAACTGTTTTTCTGTAACACCAACAAAGACCTTTAGACTTTGAAGACTCAATGTTAGTTAGCCCCGGTAAACAAAATTTGTAAATAATTAAATCTGTTCAACCTTGGTTCCCTGAAAAAAAAAAAAAAAATATATATATATATATATATATATATATACGTATAAACCACCCCAAAGGTTATTTCTGCCGAGAATGTGTTTAAAAAACATGTTAATTACATGTCAATTGCTTTTTGTCAAATTAATTATTATTTTCCTAATATATTTTCTGGAGATTACTTGCATGAATTATATATACTCTTTATTGGCACAAAACCTTCGCTGATGGAAATGAAGGTCTTCTGGTTGTGTATATATCTGTGACAAGCTATTAGCTTCTTTTTTAAGCTCTCAAGGAAACTGTAGGGATGTATAGCAGATGGAGAGATCAAGCTGTTTTTGTGTCCAATTTTCCATGTTAATGGTCCCAGTGTTGGCCGCAGATGCCGCAGGATTAAAGGAGTCACCTCATTCACTGCCCTGATTGGTCACACCTGGGCTCTTTTCCACAATAGTGCCATTACAGCCCATGTCCCAGGTGACACTAGTCTACATGTGTGTGCAAATATATATTTCCACTACAAAAGGGGCAGCCTGTCAGTGTTCACCTCTTAACAATGAACGTAACCCTCCTTTGCATGTGCAAATTATGGTCTTTATGGATTTTATTTCCATTTCTTAGGTTTCAGTTTATTCAGGCATGTGTGCTGATGTCCAAAACATGTCTACATTAATCTCATGGATGTCAGGGACAAACTATTGAGATATTAATTAGATCTCAGAGCTGACTTTTCTTTCATCAGTGCTGTTGCATCACTTCATTTTAAAATACGCAAACTGAATTATCAAAAATCTACACTTATTTAAGCCTCACTTTGTCCACCTCTTTTATACCCATTAATGCATTTTTTCCCTCTTACCATCTCATATTTCTTCTCTGTCCAACCCACAGTAAATATTAATGTGTTTAAATATATATGAATAATATAATATAATATCAGAATGGGTAACAGGGTTGAAAATATCTAAAATAAGGAAGTTTGGAGTGAAAGGTTGGCTTGAAAATATTTGTTAGCTACTTTTCTTAAATAACATTACAATATCAAAAACTTTGGTAACAGAGTTGACAAGTACAGTCAACACTGCAATTTGTGTACAAATTTAGAAAGTGGAACAAAATTGTAAGCACATTGTAAAGACACTTCAACTGCTTTAATTGCAGTTATTTATTATTAACCCATTGACATAGTTTAAAAAAATAGTAATACATTTCAATATTAATATTTAATTATTAACTATCAATTCCTCTTTCTTCTTGCTTTTAAAGGGACTTGAACTCAAACAACCTCACACATATTGGCAAGGATGACTTCGCTGGCCTGAAGCACCTCCGAATTTTGTGAGTTTTATTAATTTATTTCTTCACATCAATCTTATATTTGTTGTATTTTGCAATCTAGAGAGATTCAGACATTTAAATACACATTTATATATGCCACAACAACAGCCAGGAAGCAGACAAGAGTACATTTTAGCATGTAAACAGCAATTAACAAGCAAACAGTTTTATTGTGTTTTAATTACAGTTTGTATGCTGTTAGAGGTTGTAATGTGTGGCCGTTCTTCACACTCGCTATTCTCCACTTTGTGTTGAATGCTGGTTTCTTTTTAACTTTCACTGTGCATTACTCTATCAATCTACACAGGCACCTCATGGATAACCAGATCATCACTATTGACAGAGGAGCCTTCAATGATCTGAAGGAGTTGGACAGACTGTGAGTTTAGAGATACATATTAATTCTTTCTATTATACAGTATTCTGTTTCAAATGCTTTAACCCTATAAAACCTGACATATGAAATGTTAGTCAGAAAAATCTACTTTTTTGAAATGGAACAGTTTATTGAACCTTTAGACAAAATCTAAAAACAGAAATCTCTCTATCTCTGTCTCTATATATCACAATGGGTAACAGGGTTGAAAATATCTTAAGCTAGTTTGGGCCAAATTTTGTCTTGTAGTTTACCATAAATTAAGAAAATATTTGTTAGGTACTATTCTTAAATAACTTCACAATAACAATTACTATGGTAACAGGGTTGACTAAAATTTGTGTAACTAATTAGAAACTGGCACAAAATTATTTCATTGAAAGCTACAGCATGTTGGGACAGTTAGAAAGTATATCATATTTGATGGATCAGGCTTTTATGGCTCATATTTTATGATATGAGAATATGGAGCTCATATTCGAGGAGGAAAAACCTCAGTTTTATTCAGAGGCTAAAACTGAGCAAAAATATGCAATTTGGTGCAGATGCTGATATTTATATGGACAAAAGGTAAGATGAAATTCTGATAGCTTGTAATGTAATTCAATGAGGTCTCGACATAACATTATAGAAATGCATAAAATGCATGTAAATATCTGTCTAAGATGACTTAGACAGTTGCATTTCAAAAATGATACAGTAGGATTTATAGGGTTAATATAATATTTAAAGCATTTAACCCTCAGGTTCTGTTGAAATTGACTGCATTCTTAATATCTGGGTTCCCTGAGTCCCCAAAGCTGGATGTGTAAAATTAATCATAGTCATTTTGAAATTAACCTTCACTTTCCCTTTTACACGTTTTTAATATGTTCCTGTAACCTAATAAAAAAATCCAGATTTCACAAAAGAATCATGGACGATTTAGCACTGTGCCTGGAATCCAATATAGCAACAGTTTTTCTTTGGGATCAATTTGACTTTTCAAATTAATTGCATTTATTAATGTTTTATATAATTTTCCTAAATTGGGTTTCCTGAGCCGTATATGTCTATGTGCTCCCCTCAGGCATATCAGCTGAATGGTCAACAGGGTTGAAAATATCTAAATTAAGCTAGTTTGAGTCTAATTGTTGCTTGGCTTGTGGTTTACCACAAATTAAGAAAATGTTAGAATTTTAATAACTTTACAATAGCAATCGTTTTGGTAACAGGGTTGACAAATACAGGCAAAATTACAGTTTGTGTAACTAGCTAGAAACTGGCACAAAAATAAAAATTTCTTTAAAAGCTATAGCATGTAGGGACAAATTAGTAAGTAATCTTCAAACTGGGTTGAATTGTGAGCCATATGTCTTTGTGCTTCCCGCAGGCGTCTCAACCGAAACCGTCTCCAGCAACTCCCAGAGCTCCTGTTCCTGAAAAATCCTGCTCTCTCCAGACTGTGAGTGACTGCTTCCTTATCAGAAACATCAGGAAATGCTTGTTGAGATGAAACCACCCATTCTCAGGCAAAAACATAACAATAACATTAGCATCTGGCTAATTTGACTAGCTTCTACCAATGAATTTGTGCTAAAAGCACCTTGCGTAGTGACTTCCTAAACAATCACATCTTAATAAGTGCTTAGGTTAGTTAGCTGTGGATAGATGAAGAGTTTTTAGCACTAAGAACATATATTTTTTAGTAAACTCTGGCCTGTCAGGGGCAGTCTGGGGAAAAAAACTATCATTGGGTATTTTTGTGTGCTTTTCATTTATTATGTTATGCTTGTTCACGTATCCCATTGTTAGCTTTGCTAACATGCTCTAAAAAAAAAGCACTAATTATGGAATTAACATTACATTTATGCGAACTGAATATGTTTTCAGACACTTAATTGCATGTTAATTACAGTTTATAAACATCTTTATGGCTAATTTGCCTAGCTTCTACCAATGAATTTGCGTCAAAGCACCTTTGACGTGCTTGTGTAGTGTCTTCCTGGACATTCACGTGTCTATAAAAGCTTAGGTTAGTTAGCTTTGGTTAGTCAAAGAGTTTTTATCGTTGAATACAGTTAGTAAAGTCTGCACTGTCGGGGGCAGTGGGTCAAAAAGGAAACTATGTAGGAATGTGTGGGAGTACGGAAAGAGGCATAATGGGTGCGAACAAATAGTTAAGGACAGCTGTGTTTGCTTGTTATTTGGTTGTTTGTTCATGCCATTTCATACGTTGTCTCATTAGCGAGTTGCCATATGGATGTGGTGCGTTCAGTCAATCTGCCTGCGAACACCCCCAACCACCCACACATGCCTTTAGGGAAAGATGTCTGCTATTATAAATGAAATTCATAAGGTCTTTTTCCTTCAGAGACACTCGTTTTGGTAACCTCAGGAATATTGGTTTATGATAATGTGGGTCATGTGGGTTCCTTTCTTGCTCTTTGTTTGAATTTTGTGGCGAACCATTAAACAAAGCAAGATCTAGTTCATTAAAACAAGTAATAGCCTCCTAATACTCGAAGATTCATTAGACTAGCTTTGTTAATTGGCACCATGGTGGCGTTCTCCATGCACAATTAATTAACACATTTAATTAAGAGAGGAAATAAGAGAGGTGATTGCTAATTATGATTGGTATGTAGATTTTTCCTCAACTCTGTCACTGTGGGTAGCAAAAATTTTCATTTGCTCTAACCGGGTGAGAACTCCGCTAAGAATGTGTATGTTACGAACCAATGACAGAAAAGACTAATTACTCTTCAGCGTTCACGCTATTCCCGTCTCTTCTCTCCAGGAACGTTCAGAAATTGACTTCATTTGACAGGATACTGTAGCGTGAATAGCTTCGTTCCAAAACCTAGACAGCTGCCTTTAAAGACAGCATTTTATGGACTATAAGTGCACTCCTAATGCGAAGTCTGGAACGTAGGAACCAATGTGTTCTAAGAAATCTCGTTTAGGACATAATCATAAATATCACCATTCTTTGTAAGTAAGAAAATCCCATAAATGTATTGCAACAATCTCAGTCCAACAAAAATACAAGATAGCAGATGATAATGTGGGAAAATGTCCATTGTAAATATAGTTATAGCTCGTTCAGTACATTTATGTATTGATAAAAAGTAGTTGACTGTTTTTAGCAATATTTTTTGTGTGCTATGTTTATGATGTTGTGTTCATTAGTGTATCCCATTGTTAGCTTAGCAAACATGTTAATACCGAACTCAGTTGGAATCAACTTGTGAAAAAGTTCACTTTAACATACTATTTAAAAGAGTAATTATTATGAAAATAATATTCTTTAAAAGAATATATTTAAGTGTGAAATGAATGTAATGTTTTCAGACACTTTGCATTTTAACTGCAATTAAATGAAAATGTATTGTAGTTTAAAAGTATGTGCAGTAATATTAGAGTGCTTTTTTGACCCACTTATATTGGATTTAGGCACATTTTTTACGTACAGTAATTTCATTATTATCTCATGCTTTTATTATCTTTGAAATCTGACATTCAAAGCTTTTCTTTCAAGCATTGAATTTAAACTAAAATATACTTTATTGTAAATTCTATTGAAACGCATACTTGTGTATATAAATTTATATGTATAAATATATTATGCTAGAGGAGTTTTGCACTTTACAACTTGCAAATATCTGTTACTTGTTGCTTTAAAAATGTTGCTGGTCTTAAAGGAGTCATTGCACTGAATGATTCTTCTACATGGTAAAAAAAAAGGTAATTTTACAACAGCGCAAAGCCAATTTTCATGTACTTTCAATAACTTTTCTGAGGTGTAGAGTTCATGTTTCTGTAAGTACCTTGAAGACACTTAGGCTAGCATGCTAATCAGCTAGCGATATGCTAAGCTGTTGCTCTGAGTGTTTATCTTACAAAACATAAGCTAATTCAAAAATAGCAAATAAGAAATTTAAAGATCTGTAGCTTTGGTTAGCTACAATATGTGTAACAATTTAAAAGTCACAGTGATAGTCACAAATTTGATCCCCCCCCCCCCATTCTCTTCACTCTTTCAGACATTTTTTCTCTATTTACTGTTTCTTCACTGTCTTTGAGCTTCTGATGAATGAGTTTTGCCTTTGCTAACATTTAATATCCTTAAGCAAACAGTACGTCAAACACAAAAAGAGGAATGTAAGAAAGACGACGGCTAACAAAAGGAAACCAGTGTGGCTAGGCGCAGTTTCTCAGATTCCACAACTTGTTGCTCGTTTTTCCCACTCAGGCCTCTGTTGCCCTCTTCTTCTTGGCCTCTTTCAAGGGTTTTCAAATAAAATATCTGCAGTGTAATATTTGCAGAGGTCGAGCAGTCTTACTAGCCGTGCTGTTTGCCTTCACCTCTGGATGTCAGCCAGGTTGGGACCGCAGCAAATGCAAACTGAACATCGTTGGCAAACAGCATTGATTAAAGGGGGTTACCAGGAAACCCTGCGCTTACACTGAGAGCACTGGAGGCTCTTCTTCCCAGAGTTTAGGAGGTTGTTTCTGGTTTCCCTTAGTTTTTCTTAAAGATTAATCTGATTGCAGAGTATGTTTAAATCACTTTGATGTGATTAAGAATCAGCCGTGTTGCATGCAAATAATGGAAACCTGCATTGCATCATCATGATACTGCTTGCGTTTGAGTTCTGTATATATTCAGGGTTCAGTACAAGTTAAACACAAACAACGACACTTGTGAATTAATGTTGATTAGCACAAAAATAAATTAGACTAATTCAATGTTTGCTATAAACAAAGCAAATATCAAGGTTGTGGGGAGGAACTTGGAAGGAACAATGGAAGTGAATGAGGCCAATTTTTGGAGGAGTACTAGTATGTTAAAACTTCTGGATTATTTGAGCTTTAAAGTCGATCTAGTCATTTTTACAGTCATTTTAGGGCTGCCATGGCAACAAAGTTGTCAAATTTAATATAAGTTTAAACAGAAAAGGTTAGTAAGCCATGTTTCCATGCTAAAGTTGTGTTAACCCATATTGTTTATATTTCTTGGTTATGATATTGAAATACTATTTTAACATGAACAAATTGGCCTCATTCACTTCCAATGTAAGTGTCTCATTGTAACCCAAATTTGTTTAGAAAACAATGTTTAGAAAATGTTGGCATTTTACCCAGGCATTTTACCCAACCAGATGAACTCGACTGAACACTTATCTAACCCAGAGGAAGGTTTTGTTGCTCTGAGGATGCAATTGATACATACAGTACAAATGGAGAGCAACTTCACTCCTGAATCCAATGAGAAATGTTGAGTTCATATTCATACAGTATCTCTGACTTTGGTGCATTAATACGTGAGATTGCTGAGGTCTTTTTCTCAGGTGATTACCTGAGTGGACCTGTAACCTGTGACCAGCATTCACAGGTAATAAGTGGTTAAGTAGAAAATAACATGTGGGAATGACAGGCAATGAAACCTGATTGCTCTCTAGAGCAAAAATTATTGCTTACATTTACATGAGTGTCAAATTAATCTAATTAACTCTAGAACGGAGTATATATGTGGGTCAAATATGAGCAATTTGGTGCATTTACTTCATAAAACGTTATTATTTTATAATAAATAATGCATCTTATAAGTGTAAAAAACTTTTTTGTGAGCATTTTCTTAATTTAAATATGATATCATGATGCTTAACTAATATCGAATTTATTACATATATTAGATGAAAAAATTATGAAAAAATGAAGTGTGGAATGCATTAAATAACATAGAAAATATATTTTATTTTGATCTACATATGCATGCCATGAATAATGATACAAACTAAGATCAAAGACTTTTACAAAGCTCATCGTTCTGAAAAGCGAGGTGTGCTGTGATTGGCCAGCTATCCAGTGCGTTGTGATTGGCCGAAAACCTCAAGCGTGTGACGGAAATGTTACGCCCCTCACCATATTGTGATGATGCCCTGTCAGGTCGGAGCGATGATTCAAAAACATGAAAACCCATTATAAACAAGGCATTCGTTGCATCCAGTGGGAACATAATTATGGATTATAATGACTTAAACTGTCTTTTTACGCGCTGCGTTGCATCGTTTCGTGTAAACATAAAACCATGTCTGCATTTGTGATCGGAGAAATGACAAAAAATAAGCCCTACTCTACACTGCCCAAAACTCGCGTTTGAATCATCAGTGGCAAATTCTTTAAATATGAAAACGTACTTAGTCTTTGAGTCAGAACAGCCGGCATTGTAGTCTACTCTACCAGGATCAGGAAACAGTCCTCCATAAAATGTGCAGCAACATATTTGGGTTGAACTGTTCTGGAACAGTGTTGTAAATTCAACTTAACCACTGATTTCTAGTCGTGTCCATTTTTGGAAGGCCAAACAAAGTAGTTTCGCTTTCACAACGAAACACAGCGTCACACACTGTGGCCTACAGTGAGCAGAGGCAGCGGGCTTGAGAACGGTGCGGCCGGTGGATTCGACGGAGGAGCGTCCGGAGGGCTTGCGGCAACAACATGTGACGACCCCGGGCTGGACTCCACGGTGAAAGCCGATCCGGCGATCCAATCAGCTCTAGGCATGACGAAGCGGATATCGTCCTCTTTTGGAAGGCCAAACAAAGTAGTTTCGCTTTCACAACGAATCACACAATGCCTTCACGACATGGCGGCGGAAACAACAATACTACAGCAGGAATAAAAGTTACACCTTCTTTCTTTGTGTGAACATTTGGGCGGCGAGATGCAAATCTTCCCACATAGTGATGTAGATATGTGGGGGCGTGTTAGAACGAGCCGTTTTAGGTAGGTGTGGCTGACTCTTAATTTTTATAAAGAATATCTCTTTGGATTTGAGACTTTAGTCTTTGCAACTTTACAGATCTTCTTTATGCACCAAGAGCTTGTAACACTCCAAAGAGAAAGGAAAAATTTAAATCGCATCATATGACCCCTTTAAATTAACAGTTTCTGGAATGTGAGGTGGAAAAGACCTCTTTGTCCATATTTGCACTGAAAAACACAAGAAGAAATTGAACGCACAGTCTATTTTAGACCCACATTCACATTGCAGAGTTAAACAGCTGGAAGTTTTGTTCAATTATATACTCCTGTAGACTCCTTAGTATTTGTTTAAAAAATATTCAGCATTTTCTCACTATTTTCTTACTCCATTTCACACTTGATTAGATTTCTTATTATGTGTCTGATTTATTATACTGGCTGAGTGGCCTGACTTCTACTGGAAATAGTGCCTTAGTAAATGCCACTAATGATACAGCTAATGCTCAGCGTCTGCGGTTAGCTTTTTGCTTTTTACTGCATTTTACTCCGTAAACAAAGAAAATGAGCTTTAATTTGCTGTACTCTTTGTTCGTCCTGAAGGAACATAAAAGGCCTCTATCAAACGGCGACTGTAGCTTGAACCAATTGCGGGGAACTTAACAACAGTTTGCAATTGCTGCCAAAATCACATGCATTAGGAAAAGGTCACCGATGGCTTTCACATGGAGAGAAAACAGATGAAATGACATTTAGGAATCCAGATGTTCTTTTATTAAATGTCAATTTCCTGCAGAACAAATTGTCAAATTGTGTTCAGATTTGCCAAGATTGACTAGATATGAGCTACCAAAGGACTTGTTAATCAAAATAATGTCCTCACCCTCAGGCCAACAAAGATGTTGCAAATGAGTTTGTTTCTTCATCAGATTTGGAGAAATGTAGCATTACATCACTGTCTCAACAATGGACGCTCTGCAGTGAATGGGTGCCGTCAGAATGAGAGTCCAAACAGCTGATAAAAACATCACAATAATCCACAAGTAATCCACACCACTCCAGTCCATCAATTAACATCTGGAGAAGCCAAAAACTGCATGTTTGTAAGAAACAAATCCATCATTAAGATGTTTTAACATCTTAAAACCATTGCTTCCAGCTGAAACACGAGTCCTCTATCTGTAATATTGCTTCCTCCAGTGAAAACGTCTTCTGGTATGAATTAGGTGTGAAATATGCCCAGATTAAGCATCGTTTACAAGTGAAAACAGTCCAAAACTATTCCAAACAAGTGTGTTGTATTTTGATGTGATGGACAACAGGAGATGGGTTTTTTCTCTGGAGGAAGCGTTACTATGGATTACGGACTCATATTTTGGCCAGAAGTGACGGTTTGAAATTAAAAACATCCCAATGATGGACCTGTTTCCACAAACAAGCAAGCAGCTTTTCACTTTGCAAGGCATTAACTGATGGACTGGAGTGGTGTGGATTGCTTGTGGATTATTGTGATGTTTTTACCAGCTGTTTGGACTCTCATTCTGATGGCACCCATTCACCGCAGAGCATCCATTGCTGAGACACTGATGCAATGCTACATTTCTCCAAACCTGATGAAGAAACAAACTCATCTACATCTTGGATGTGCTGAGGATGAGTAAATTTTTAGGTCTCCCAAACAGTAAAATAGCAATAAATGTTTCATCTTGTCTTGGTGATTTTTTTTTTAATGTTTTCTAACCTAAATGTGCATTTCAGTTCTATTTTGCATGAATAATTATTGATTTAATTCAGGAAGACCTTTTACAAACTCTTTTAAATAGGGACTTAAGTGAAAATGCCATCCAGATGATACCAAGACGAGCATTTAGAGGAGCCACAGACATCAAGAACCTGTGAGTTAAAATTCACACAACTTAATTCATCTATAAATTTTCCTTTTAAGTCCCCAATAAAATGATTTAAACGTAAGCTTTAAATGATCCAAATGTCTAGTGTGCCATTGTGTTTGTGTTGATCTCAGACAGCTGGATAAGAACCACATCAACTGCATTGAGGACGGAGCGTTTCGTGCCATGAGAGTCCTGGAGGTCCTGTATGTACTGACTTTATGTGCTATGGAGAAAGAAAATTTGTGTTTTTTTTTTAAAAAATGTTGGTTTGCATATATTTCAGATTATATACAGATTATATATTCTTTATAATTCTCCTCCATAGCACACTAAACAACAACAATATCAGCACCATCCCCATTTCCAGCTTTAACCACATGCCCAAGTTACGTACCTTGTGAGTCCAGAGCTCTTTTTCCACACTTCTCCTCACACAGAAGTATGAGAATTGACAATAGTGATGCTTGCAATGTCCGTCTTCAGCAACTATGTGCTGTTGTTTTCCTAGCCGGCTGCACTCTAACAGTCTGCGGTGTGACTGTCATTTGTCATGGCTGTCTCCGTGGCTCAGACAGAGAGTGACGCTGGGACTCTACACTCAGTGCAGTGCACCACCCAATCTACACGGCCTCAACCTGGCCGAACTGCAGAAGAAAGACTTCACATGCTCTGGTAAATCTGGCCTCTTGGGATACGGGCTGTAGTTTTGGCTGTTCGATTTTTTTGCGGGGGGTTAATTTTTATTACCATTTTTAAATAAAAAATGCCATTATGCTTTTATTTAAAAAAATAATAATTACAGTTTTTCAACTTTTTACCTTTTGATAAATAGTACGAAAGTCAAATTATGTTTCTTTGTGTAATCATTTCTATTATATAAGTGTTAAAAAAAAAACGAATCACATTTTTAAACATTTATTAAATTATGATTAAAAACAGATGAAAAGATTCAACTTCTAATACTACTTTTTTGATATATAGTATGACAGTCACATTTTGTTTCTTCAACGTTTATGTTTAAGGGGTTAATTTTTATTAAAAACTTTTTTTAAAGTAAAATCCTACGAAGGTCACGTTAACAGTGCCTTGCAAACGTTTTGGTAACGCTTTAGATTACAACCCGCAAAGAACTATGTAAGTATACTGAATTTACGGTGTACGTTTCTGTAATTATAGTGTACCTATAAAGAACATACGTGTAGGTATAAGGGAACAACGTGTTACGTTTGGGTAATAAGGGGGTAACAACCAGATATGCAACCTGCAAAGAACTGCGTAAGTAAACTGAAGTTACAGTGTAACTTTTTTGTAATTATAGTGTACCTATTCAGTACCTCCGTGTAGGTATAAGGGAATAATATGCAAAGTTTGGGGAATAAAGGGGTAACAACCTGTAAAATTACAAATCATTTATACTGTAAGTATTTTGAAACTAAGAGGTGCTTATTCTAATATTACGTGGTATGTATGGCCTGAACAACAATCTTATGTTTGGGAATGATTTAGAAAGACGATATGTACTTTTTATAATTTATATTGGTATTTTATTATAGGCGTATAGGTATTTTTTAACCATGGGGTACACATTCTATTATAAAAGGACGGACATGATGGAGATTACTGAACAACAAAACTGGACATCTAGAGAAATTAGTTAATGAGTTTCTGCTATGATTTATAATTCACAAGTCTACTTATCTTATGAAAGCTTATTTGTCGATTTCAGCAACTTCACACAAGTAACTTCTCAACACCGCTATCACCAAATAACTTTGCATAATATACCATCAAGGTTCAATGCAGTATAAAACAAGTTTACCTCTTTCCAGCTGTTCGCAGAAAAAATACATGATACAACATTTGTATTTCAGTGGATGTATACTGTGGTGTTTTTATAGCAAAAAAAATGTAGAGGGTTTAATTTGGCCATCGAACAATTAAATTAAAACTAGTGCAATATTTTTCTCTGTGATTACTGTGCAAATATATACTTGTTCTGTGTTTAAGTCCAACTTGTTCCTCCATTGTTCCATATAGTTACAGTGCAAATACAACATTTGCGGGCTGTAAATTAAAGTGGTGCTTTGTTCCACGTAGTTACAGGGTAAATACATTTGCAGGCTGTAAATTAAAGTGGTGCTTTGTTCCCCCCTTGTTCCATGTAGTTACAGGGTAAATACAACATTTGCGGGCTGTAAATTAAAGTGTTGCTTTGTTCCACCCTTGTTCCATGTAGTTACAGGGTAAATACAACATTTGCGGGCTGTAAATTAAAATTTTCACCCACTGACTTAATGACTAATTGATTAACTAATAATGACTAGTTAAACTATTATGGTCAAACTATCACGCCAATAAACACAGTAATAAACACTGAAAGTCTAGATTAAATTGTGTATTATAGCGAACTGACAGGAGTTTACTGTCTTTGATTTACCGTTTTGATCCACATCCTCAAGCACCATTTTGACTAACATATTTCAGTTCCCGGTTTTACCTCTCATCAGTCGCTGCTCAATGTTGTGAGAACATACTCGGACAAAACCCTCCAGTTTTAAAAAGAACACATTCCAGTCAGTTTCAAAAATATCTCTCCTCTTCGTGTCGATTAGTTTTCTTGTATTTTCTACACATATTCCTGTCATGAGCGCTGCAAACACGGATAGACTCGTCTCATGCGCCCATTTCAGCTGTTTCCAGTTCGCGCTCACTACATTCACTGCTGCAGTTTTAAAGGAACACACTCCAGACAGTTTCAAAGTTGTCCTTTGTCTGCGCTTCGATTCGTTTTCTCCTATTTTCCACACATGTTCCTGTCTTAAGCACCGCAAACACGGATTTCGTCCCACACAGAGCCGTTCACGTTTGAACTCACGTGACTTGCTGCATGCTCTCATTCACGTTCTCCACATTCATAACCCAGCAACATCGGGTTATTACTGATATCAACCCAAATTGGGTCACATGAAGCCAGATTCCTAACCCAACAGTCTCAACCGAGCGTTTGGATTGAAACAATTACCAGCGTGTTTTATGTGTGTAGGCTATAAAAAAGTATACAGTGTATGTTTTTGCTTAATCGCTTGCAAATATAAGAGGTCATACATACCACGTAATATTAGAATAGGTACCCCTTAGTTTCAAAATACTGACAGTAGAAATCATTTGTAATTTTACAGATTATTACTCCTTTATTCTCCAAACTTCGCATATTGTTACCTTATACCTACACGGAGGTACTGAATAGGTACACTGTAATTACAAAAAAGTTACGCTGTAAATTCTGTTTACTTACGCAGTACATTGCGGGTTGTAATCTAAAGCGTTACCAACGTTTTATCTTCACTGGAATTTATCATTTATTTTTTTGCTATTTTCTGAATAACTTTTAGGAATTGATTTTACTACAGCCCCAAACTTAGACTATGAAAATACATCCTAAAAATATTCTATTTTTATTATTATAATCTCAAGGCAGTGTAAAACAATCATAAACCATTTCGACACTTATTGTGTGAAAGTCATGTATCATTTTGTTATCAGTTTTGCTGTTTGTAAAATATGTATTATAAAACGGATAGTTCCGGTCCTTGATTCTGATTGGTTGAGCCACGTTCAAAGCTGTTGTAAATTACTCTACAAACATACACCGTTGTTTATTTCTGTGTGCTGCTCGGCAACCACTTTGTTGGAACTACATTGTTTGGTGGAAGAATACTGTTTTAATTAATATCATTACACTTTATTTGCTCTGTTTTATTTTGTGAAACCTTACTACGTATATGGAATAACCGTTTTATAAAAGCAATAATCCCCGTAAAGCCGTGGTTTACAGTGAATTTATAACAGCTAAGGGGCGTTGTTAGGCACGGCGTGAGGCAGAGGCTTCTTGGGGCTTATTGCTTTATTTTCAAATGTCAGCGTACTTCACTCTTAAAAATAAAGGTGTTTCACGATGCCATAGAAGAACCTTTTTGTCTAAATGGTTCCATAAAGAACCTTTAACACCTGAAGAACCTTTCTGTTTCACAAAAGGTTCTTTGTGGCGAATGAAAGGTTCTTCAGATTATAAAAAGGTAAGAAAGCGATGGTTCTTTAGAGAACTTTTGACTGAATGTTTCTTTGTGGAACCAAAAATGGTTCTTCTATGGCATCGCTGTGAAGAACCTTTTAAGCTTCTTTATTTTTAAGAGTGTTGTTTCCCATGGAGGCTAGAAAATATTATTATCATGGTATATTATTTTCTAATTAAGCTGTAATTTTACACAAAAAAATTCACAAAAGTTATGTAATTGGTGTGTTTTGGATAAATAAACTGTGAAATTAGTCTCAGAAGAGGCAAAAATGTCATTTCCACAACAGATTACATGATGATTTGAAATGTGAAAAAAAAATTTTTTGAAAAAAAAAAACTCTTCCAAAGTCCCCAAAATTGAAGAAACATCCAGACCGATATCAAGCAAACATGAAACCAATCAACTGCATGCTTAAGACTAATATATCTATAATGTTTCTTTCTTTTCCTGAGGTGTTTTTGATTCTGGTCCTCAGCCCTGTGGATTTGCGTCTGGTTCCTGTCCGCCGATGTGCACATGTACGGACAATATCGTGGACTGCAGAGGAAAAGGTCTGACGGCGATTCCAGCCAACATGCCTGAAGGCATGACTGAGATGTGAGTGTGTTATTTACTTATTTAAGACTAGCTCAGCTTTTACACTGTTTTTGATCCCTTGTGAAAAAGAAGTGCACTTTACATTTCCCCTTGACTCTTGACCTTCACATCTGGTGGGTTTTACCCTTTCTTGACCCGCATTGGTGCGATTGACCGTTTGACTAGTGCTAAAGGTTGTGCCCTTCACAGCGTAGTAGCCATGATAATGAGGGAACCAAGGAGACGCAGTAGAGCGAACCATCCACCCTTGACATGTAGTTCTCTGCTGTTCTGTTTTTCAGACGATTGGAGCAGAACGGTATAAAGTCTGTTCCTCCGGGAGCGTTCGCCTCCTACAAGAGACTGCGCAGAATGTGAGTGATTACAGTTATATAAACTACAGTTTGAACTATGACATAAATTAGATTCATTAGTTCACATACATTTATGAAAATCACTCTACATGCAGTTTTTGCACAACATGTCATTGTTAATTAAGGAATGATTGGAATAGATTCATTCGGGATCTGCTGCATTTGTTTTTCTTTATATTATCGTCATTATATTTCACATGTTTCATAATTCTTTCTTTTACTGCACAGTGATTTGAGTAATAACCAAATATCTGAAATCGCCCCTGATGCCTTTCAAGGCCTGCGCTCACTCAACTCACTGTAAGTGTGCATTTCAAATTCATTCACTCTTACTGTGTCTGTTTTACAGAGTTACATGCCAGAAAATAAAGGGATGGGGGAAAAAAAAAACTTTAAACATCATAAACATATTTCCAAAAAAATCTAATGTATGATATGATATGAGTTATGTTATTTTAAAATATATGTATTTTAAAATATGTATTTCTTAATGATTTGATATCCATTTATTTTAAGTTGAATGATTTTGAATGCATAAACAAATAACATATTATATTGGATGCATTGATGCATTACATTGATCAAAAGTGACAGTAAGTTAAAAAAACTTTTTATTATATATATATATATTTTTATTATATATTTTTTTATTATATATCATTATATATAACTTTTTCTATTCAAAGATATATGGTGATTTCTTAAAAAATATGAAGCAGCACAAATATATTGATAATAATAATAAATGAAGCAGCACAAATATATTGATAATAATCAGAAATGTTTCTTGAGCAGCAAAATATTCAAATAGAGCAGTTATTTTTAATTGTAATAATATTTCACAATATTAAAATTTTTACTGTATTTTAAATTATACAAATGCAGTCTTGGTGAGCAGAAGAGACTTCTTTCAAAAACAAACAAAAGTCTTACCTTGCTTAATATGATATGATGCGATATATGATATGATATGATATGATACGATATATGATATGATACGATACGATATATGATATGATATGATACGATATATGATATGATATGAAATTATTTCACTATAGCATGCTAAAAAAACAAAACAAACAAACAAAAATCTCTCAGGCCTTCAAAAGGTTTTGAAACCCTGTAGAGCCACATGCAATTTCAAGCGGGCTGTATGTCAGAAAGCTGAAGCGCAGCTAGAAATGGACCTAGCAAGAAAATGACCTGAAAAACTCAAAACAATCTGTGATTTTTTTGATGGAGCAAATCAGAAAACTGAGCTATATGCAATGACCAAGTCATAAACTCATAAAAATGCTGCAGAGGGTCTCAAAAAGCCCACAAACATCATACGAAAAAAAATCATTCTGCAACATAAATGTTGATGTAGACATTACTGCTAATGCTCCTTCATACAACACCGACCTACAAGAAATGATTTCCAACAGCGTTTGGAGCAAACACTTATTTTTCCGCAACAGGAAATTATATTTTCAATTATTTATTTTTTTTAGGAGCCGAGAGCCTGCAACAGCAACATGAACAAATAAATACATGTATTAATAATAAACAATTACTTTGCACATGAATACAAAATTAAACACATAATCACAAAGAATAATTCTTATTATTACTTGTTAAATGAATTACGTTATTGTTTTGAGAATTACATATCCATTTATTCAAATCTGTAAACAACACGCCTTCATGTGGTCATGTATATAATCATTTAATCTGCATATGATTGCGTGTATGTTTCCAACATGTTCATATGTGCGCGCTTATTAACTCTGTTGAATTATGCATCATGCAGCATGAAGAGTTCTTGGTAAACATCTGTTCTGGGAAAATCTCAGCAGGGCTCTGATGTGAGAGTGTGCGGTTTGTGTAAATATATGAGTGTGTGTCTAGCCTGCAGCGCTAGTCGTCTCTAGCATACATGTCTTAAATGATTTGACTGCGTGAGGATGTGTGCGATTCAGCTCAGCGGGAACACTGCTTCATGCCAGATAGTCTTTTTTTTTTTATAAAACGGGTGATAAAATCTCATAGATTTACATTTAGTCGGTCTGATTCATTACTGCTAACTGGCTCTTTTGAACAGTTAAATGAATGATTCAGCAGTTCAGTCGCTATAAATACTTTATACAGTAGTGATTCATTCAAGAATCAGACTTTGATAGATTAATTTATTTCAGAAAGTATAGATATCTGATTCATGAATGAATCATCTATTGAGTCTAATCTTTTCAATGAATCAGTACCGATTGTTCACAGACTCGGCCTAAACTATTTATTTACAGACCGATTCTTGGTTCAGTGAATTGAGTTGTTAATTCAACTCGTTACAAATCTGACATGTACAGAAAATTTAAATGTTCAGTCTAATTTGTATATTAATTACTCGGGCTGGTTTTATAAACTGGTTTAGTTGATTCATTAAAAAGATCCAATCTTTTAGGATGATTCATTAATTAATCAAACAAACATTACTTATGTTGAATAAAACCAGGCATATCTAGAATTCAGTGAACAGGTGATTAACATTATTAGTTTGTTTATTATATTAATGAATCATTCATTTCAATCAGTGAATCAGTTGAACCAGTTCACAAACTCAGTTTGAACCATTCATTCCCAAATGTTTTTTTGGTTTAAAGAATTGGTGAGTTGTTTAACTCATTACAAGTCGGACATGTGCAAAAGATTTGGTTCTGTGAGTCACTAACGTGTTGACTTGAGAACCACATGGACGGATTCAATCTCATTAGCGAATGAAACATTCAGATTGGTTTTGTGAACTGATTCACTAAAAAAATAATTCATGAATGAGATGCTAATTACATTGAAGGAGGAATTGAACCAGTTCAAAAACTCAGTCTGAACGATTCATTCCCAAATAAATTTTTGGCTCAAGGAATCTGTGAGTTGTTAAACGGATTCATTACAAGTTGGACATGTCCAAAATGTTTTGGTTCTTTTAGTCGCTGATTTGTGAAATGCTTAAATCATACTGTTTTTGTGAAACGGTTCAACTGATTCATTAAAAAGAGAAGGCATTGCTTATGAATTGATCTTACTGCTAGTACTGAAGAAGGAAGTTATATCTAAAGATCAGAGACTTGGGGATGTGCTCTTATGACTTCAGCTAATAAAATGTAAAATTAATAAAGATTCATAAAATGTAAAAATAATCTAGTTAAACCCATTTGTATTTAAATGTATGTGTAACCTTGTGTCTGAATGGTCAATTTTTATGAAATCCGCATGCTGAAACTCTTTATCAGCACCATTGTATCTCATAATTGTGTTTTGTTTTACAGGGTTCTTTATGGAAATAAGATTACAGATCTGCCTCGAGGTGTTTTTGACGGATTGAGTGCATTAGAGTTACTGTAAGTACAGAAAAGCCTATGTCAATGTAAAATTACCACCCACATATGAAAAATGTCACAATGGCATTGCTTAATGGTCCGTGAATAAAGTAGCACACTGAAACAGCATCATCCAGACAGGCATAGTAATGTCTGAGCTGTCCGTCTTTCTCTCTTTCAGACTATTGAATGCCAATAAAATCCACTGTGTTCGTGTTAACGTCTTCCATGACCTTGAGAACCTATCTCTATTGTCCTTGTATGACAATAAGATCCAGACTCTAGCCAAAGGCACGTTTACTCCGCTGAAATCCATCCAGACTCTGTAAGAGACGTTATATAATGAACAATTGATTTGGGCACTTACTGTAATCAAGACATTTCATTGTTGACTTTCTTTCAGTCACTTAGCTCATAACCCCTTCGTCTGTGATTGTGGTTTGAAGTGGCTGGCGGACTTTTTGCGCTCCAACCCGATTGAGACCAGCGGCACACGATGCTCCAGTCCTCGACGGCTCGCCAACAAACGCATCAGTCAGATCAAGAGCAAGAAGTTCCGCTGTTCAGGTAGAATAAAACGAACACACTGTGCAGTTATTTACAAAGAATTTAAAAATAACTGCATACATTTATTTATTTATTCATTTAAAAGTACGCACACAACTTTTAATTGGGAAGTTTGTTTGAAATTCCAGGTAAGTGTGCAGACAGTTATTGTTTCTCCAAGCAACACATTAGTAGGCGTTTGTAAATTAATCAAATCAGTTGAGTGAATAATTTAATGATTTTCTCATAAAGGCAGTCACTTGTTTCATTTCTGAATAAATCAACTGTTTTTGAACAAGTCAGTTAAATTAATGATTCAGTGACTCACTTACATAGATAGTCACTGGTTTCATTCCTGAATGAATCAGTGTCTTTGACTAAATCGGTCGAGTGAATGATTTAACGATTTACTCAGAAAGCTAGTCACTGGTTTCATTCCTGAATGAATCTGTGATGTTGAACAAATCATTTGGATAAATTATTGATTCGCTCTTCCAGACAGTTACTTGTTTAGATTCTGAATGAATCAGTGTTGGTACAAATTGGATGAATGAATGATTCAGTGACTTAATCATATTGGCAGTCATTTGTTTCATTCCTGAATGAATCAGTGTTGTTGAACAAATCGTTTGTGTGAATGTTTTAATGATTCACTTCACTTAATAATTTAATGTTTCATTTCTGAATGTATAGATTTTTTTAACAAAACATTAAAATGCCATTTGTGTAGTTCCTGAATAAAACAGTGCTGCTGAACTAATTGGTTAAGTGAATGATTTAATGACTCGCTTATAAAGAGTCACTTGTTTTGTTCCATAAATTAATCTGTGTTTATGAACAAATCAGTTGAAAGAAGGCTTCAGTGACTCACTCATATAGACAGTCACTCATTCACATAGAATTAATCAGGGGCCAGTTGCATAAACTTAGCCACCATGCTAAGACTGTGTGTTAAGAACTAGTTTGACCAACTAGCAGTTGCCAAGGGGTAATCAGTCTCAATCTACCTTTTCATAAATTAATTTAAAAGGTTATGACAAGTCTTGAAGAAAAAAAAATAGATGACTAACTTTTTAAGACCAGTCTAAAAAGTTTATGCAACCAAACCCAGTATTACTGAACAAATCAGTGACTGAATGGTTTAATGATTTGCTCATAAAGACAGCCACTTGTTTAGCTCCTGAATGAATCAGTATTTCTGGACTAATCGGTTGAATGAATAATTAAATTACTCACTAATATAGGCAGTTACTTGTTTCTTTCCCGAATTTATCAGTGTTGTTGAACAAATCATTTGAAATAATTTAGTGGCTCACTCATATAGACAATTACTAATTTCATTCCTGAGTGAATCAGTTTTATTGAACAAATTGGTTGAGTGAATAATTTAATGATTCACCCATAAAACAGTGACTTGTTTTGTTTCTGATTTAATATTTTTGTCTAAATCAGTTGAATGAATGACATTTACTCACTTATAGTCAGGTACATGCTGCCACCTACTGGCATAAATGTGTAACCTGCATAAAGAGTGACTAAACATCACTCAACCAATGGGATTCAAGGAAACAGTTGTATAAATGCCAGTATATTCAAGAAAAATATTTGGTTTCAGTCTTTATTTGTCTAGTTTTAAGTCTCAAATTTAGATCTTTGCTGGGTTCATGTATATCTACACTCCATAGCAGCTGTACTTTCTGTTTTCTTGCATGTGTTGCCATAGCAGCCAAGGAACAGTACCACATCCCAGGTAAGTTGTTTGTGTCTGTTAAGTATCTCATTGAACCTGGTTTTGAATATGACACAAAATAATATATGTGATGCAAACTGAATAATGGCCTACTTTCCTTTGAATAACAGTGGTTCTCTGAAAGCATCTTTATATTTGTCTCAGGCGCAGAGGACACACGTTTGAATAAGGACTGTAACAGCAAGCCTGTATGTCCACCCAAATGCCGCTGTGAAGCTACTGTGGTGGATTGTTCAAATTTACGGATGACCAAGTTTCCAGAGCACCTTCCGCTTTCTACAACTGAACTGTAAGAGAATACATAATTAAAACAGAACAATTACAATATGGCTCTGTTCCAAAATATAGTGAGCTGCCTGTGTAGGGATTATTTTAAGGCATCATGCCTGTGCACTCAATATGAAGAATGTTTCTTAAAGTAGACTGCATAATTGTGCTGCCTTCTTTGTGATAACTTCTTTCGGCTATTTCTCTATGTGAAAAGTCAATCCCAGAATGCTTTGCGACAAACTCCATCCAAGGATGGCGGATGAAGCAACCAAAATGTTGACATAATTCTTTTAGTTTAGTTTTTTTTTGTTGATAAAAATATTTTTTGTGCTGCTTATAGTATTATAGTAGCACATTGTTAGCTTAGCAACATGCTAACTCTGTTTATTTCATTGTCTTTATTTTAGACGGCTCAATAACAATGACTTGTCCATCCTGGAGGCAACAGGACTCTTTCAGTCCCTCACACATCTCAAGAAAATGTGAGATTGACATTTATGTTCTACATAATATAATGAAACAAGGTCAAAATACACTGTATTACTTACTGTTGAACTCAACTGGACAATAAATCAGTTTTTGGTGCGTTTCTCTCACAGAAACCTTAGCAACAATAAAATCACTGAGATTGAGGATGGAGCTTTTGATGGCGCATCGTCTGTGGTTGAGCTTCACCTCACTGCCAACCACCTGGTGTCTGTACGTGGAGGAATGTTCCGGGGAATGGACGGATTACGCATGCTGCAAGTGTCATTTTCACTATCATTTCTGCCACAACATTTCTGAGAAGCATGCTTGTAGTATAACTAGTTGTGGTTTACATAATTAAAACAGCTTCAAGCATTTTTTAAGGATGGAATGGTAGTGTAATAGTAGTATGACTGATTGACTAATAGGATTACTGATTTATTGGTTTGTTTCTCCATTTGCACTCAAGATTACGAGTTTCTTTCTTGAGAGAATGGATATTACTGTTGTACTTGACGTGACTCTGGATGAACAGTTGAGACATGACGAGACTCTGGACGAACAGCTGAGACATGGCTAGAATCTAGAAGATCAGCTGTGACGTAACGAGGCTCTGCCAGCTGAGACTTGACTGGACTCATGAAGATCAGCTGTGACTTGACTTGACTCATGAAGATCAGCTGTGACCTGACTTGACTCATGAAGATCAGTTGTGACTTGACTAGACTCAGGATAATAAACTGACTCGATTTGACTCATGACGATCAACTGTGACTAGACTCGACTCAGGAAGATCAACTGTGACTAGACTTGACTCGGGAAGATTAGTCCACCGTGACTTGATTAGATGCGGTTGTGTCCGCCATCTTGTGAGTGCGCTCTAGTGTGGCCGCCATCTTGCGGTCAGGCTCTGCTGCTGCCGCCATTTTGTGAGCGTGCTCTGGTACAGCCACCACTTCAGTCACACACATTGTGTCGCATTCTTCCTCCGCGACACCCACAGTAAATACAGATCCGACAGTCAACAAAGCATAATCCATAAACTGAGCGAGTGATGAACGTGGACCCTCGCGTCTAAGCTTAGCCCTCAGAGGTTGATTTATGTTGATTTGAAAAACTCTATCAATAAACAGTCCGGTAACTCAAAATAGTGAGCGATAGCTAAATACTCTCGGATATAGTTCTCCAGTGATCGTGGACCCTGTTTAAGGGCTAACAAAATCCTTGCGGTGTCCATACCTGGCCAATGCTCCTCAGAAAAGCTGCTGGATCCTTGTTTGGCTGAGTATTCTGTAACGGGGCTGACAAGACGTGAGATGTGCGGATCCAAATGCAAGCTCTTTATTAGGAGAAGACAGAGACGTGGTCATAAAACAGGCATGGGTCAGATAATGGCAGACAGGTATATGGCGGGCAAAACACAAGAATAGTCCTAGGGCTAGCGTAGGTCGACGATCGGCAGACAGAATCACAGGGGCGAGACTAGAGGGATAAATCCAGGGAGACAGGCAAAGATCAGAACCGAGAAAACTGACAAGGCAAGGCAAAACAAGGAAAACACAGAGACTCGGAAAGGGGTACAGGCTAAACAATACTCAGCAGAGAAATGTGGTTAGAGTGGGTGTTATATAGTGAGTGAGGTGATTAGAAACAGCTGTGTGCAATCAGTGCAGTGTGCAAATCGTGCAAAGAATGATGGGATATGTAGTCCGGGGTGCTATGCAACAGTTTGTGTTGTGCGGGAGTCAATGAAATGGAAAGGGTGACCTCTGGTGGTGAATAAATGGAAGTCCATGGACTGAATTCGTGACAGTATCATGGTGCAGTACATTTTTTTTCTAACCTTTTTTATTTTAATGGGGGCAACAGCTTAGAAGATAGTGCCCCTATTGCTAGTCATTTCGTCTAGTTCATGTGTATTTATGGGTACACAGAGCAGTTTAGATAAATCAGGCAGGTTATTCGTGAATCTATCTTTGGTGGTTGGAACAATAGTTCTACCCGGACGATAATATACATACATATATATATATATATATATATATATATATATATATACGTATGATTAAAATGATGAGTGGGCCCGGTGATGTTTTGCTTGACTCCAAAAGAGTTTATTAGGTCAGTAAATGCAAGTCCTAATGCATAATTTATCAACGTGAATGTTAAAATCTCCGACAATTAGCGCTTTATCAACAGTAACCAATAGGTCTGAGAGGAAATCTGCAAATTATTTTAGGAAATCTGTATACGGCCCTGGCGGTCTATACACAGTAGCCAGAGCAAGAGATAGGAGAGACTTCTTTTGCATCTGACAGTGTAACATTAAGCAGAAGTATTTTGAATGAGTTAAACCTGTATCCTGTCTTCTGAGTAACATTGAGAGTATCACTATATATTGTTGCAACACCGCCGCCACGACCAGTCTGACGGGGCTCATGCTTATAATAGTAGCTTGGTGGAGTAGACTCATTTAGACCAATATAATCATTAGGTTTTAGCCAGGTTTCAGTCAAGCAGAGTACATCAAAACAATTATCTGTGATCATTTTATTTACAATAACTGCTTTGGGTGCGAGGGATCTAATGTTTTGGAGCCCATGCTTTAAAAATTGTTTTTGTTAATTCTGCATTTTTCCAGTTAAATCACGATCAGATTTTTACTAGATCCTGCATTAAATTTATATTTTGACCTCAAGTGGGTAGTGATTTAAGTGGCTAGAACAAAAGCCATCACAGCAGTTATTTGAGAATTGACTTACTAGTCATACGGTGCGTAGCATCCTGGAGATGTTGTCCGACAGGAGTTCTGCTCCGACTCTGCTGGGGTGCAGGCCATCAGCGCAAAAAAGCCTAGGACGCTACGATTCCAATTATTAACAAAGATCAGTTTCTGTTCTTTACACCATGACATGATTAGTTGGTTAACTGATTGATTGGTAGTATGAGTGATTGATAGGATGACTAATTGGTTGGTTGATTAACAGATTAGTTGGATGACTGACTGATAGACTGATTGGATGACTCATTGGTTGTTTAATAGATTGGTTGGTTGACCGATTGATTAGTTGGTTGGATGACTGATTGATTGTTTGATTAGTTGGTTAACTGAATGACTGGTAGTATGAGTGATTGATAGGATGACTGTTTAGTTGGTTGGTTGGTTGATAAACAGATTAGTTGGTTGACTGATTAATTGTTTGATTAGTTGGTTAACTGATTGATTGGTAGTATGAGTGATTGATAGGATGACTGTTTAGTTGGTTGGTTGGTTGATAAACAGATTAGTTGGTTGACTGATTAATTGTTTGATTAGTTGGTTAACTGATTGATTGGTAGTATGAGTGATTGATAGGATGACTGTTTAGTTGGTTGGTTGGTTGATAAACAGATTAGTTGGTTGACTGATTAATTGTTTGATTAGTTGGTTAACTGATTGATTGGTAGTATGAGTGATTGATAGGATGATTAATTGGTTGATTGATTGGTTGGTTGATTAATAGATTAGTTGGTTGACTGACTGATAGGTTGGTTGGATGACTCGTTGGTTGTTTAATAGATTGGTTGGTTGACCGATTGATTAGTTGGTTGGATGACTGATTGATTGGTAGCATGAGTGATTGATAGGACGGCTGATTGGTTGGTTGATAAACGTATTAGTTGGTTGACTGATTGATTGGCTGGTTGGATGACTGATTGACTGGCAGTATGAGTGATTGGCTGATAGGATGGGTGGTTAATTGGTTGGTTGAATAACAGATTGGTTGGTTGACTGATTGATACATCAGTAGGGCTGCAAAACGATTTATGGTGATTAATAATAAAGTTTGTTTACATACTATATGTGTGTGTACTGTGTATATTTATTATGTATATACAAACACACACATACATGTATATATTAAGGAAAAATATGTTAGGTTTATGTATAAAATATTTATATATAATATAAATTATACACAAGTATAAATATATAAACATACAGATATTTATATATGTGTGTGTATTTATTTATACACAAAAAATAATCACAATTAATCGTTTTGCAGCCCTTATACATCAGGAAAGCAAATACTGAAGTTTAAAATAATGATCCATCTTTTTGTTGAGCACTGGTATTAAAAACTCTCACAGCAGTCCAGGATGTTAATATATTTGTAGTGAAGCTGTCCATATATTTAAATGTATCATTATCTTTAAAATGTATCAGCGCAAGATTGTGCAAATGCATCATTACTCAAGAGCAATCAAAGCAAGCTCAGCCATTTTCATTGTTCCTCACAGTCACCCTGAAGCCCTGAAAACTTGTTTCTGTCTTTGTTAGGATGCTGAGGAATAATCGCATCCGCTGCATCCACAACAGCAGCTTCTCGGGCCTGCAGAACGTACGTCTGCTCTCGCTCTATGACAACCAGCTTACCACCATCATGCCTGGAGCCTTCCACACGCTGCCAAACCTCTCCACTCTGTAAACACCTCTAGTTCTCGCTGCCTTTTATGAATGTGTCCGATCTGAATATATGCTTCCGTTAATGTTAACTCTGTTTAATCTCCACTGTCTTTTTTCAGAAACCTGCTGGCAAACCCTTTTAACTGCGATTGTCGTCTGTCCTGGTTGGGCGAGTGGCTGCGATCTCGGCAGATCGTGACGGGAAACCCTCGCTGTCAGAACCCAGCCTTCCTCAGAGAGATCCCACTGCAGGACGTGGCAAAGCCGGACTTCCTCTGTGAAAAGGGTGAATGAGGCTTTCAGGTTTTTAGGTTTGAGCTGATCGTTTCACTGTCCTACATCTTCATCATTTAGAAAGCCTAAACATACTTTACTCACATATGTGAACGCAGATGCCTCTAGCTACTCAAGTTTGATTTCATGTGTTTAATACTAATAATGAACTTAATACAATGAAATGAAATGATTTTAGCAAATGGCTGCAATAACACAGAGTGAAAAATTTAAGGGGGTCTGAATACTTTCCGTACCCACTGTATATATATGCAGAGCTCAACAGTAAGGATTTTCTGATTTGCAACATTTTCTCTGGCTCTAGAACAAAAGAGTTATCTAATTTTATTATTCACTAATAATAATATTCTTTATTTTTTATTATATTTACAAGTAATATTTAGATTTATTAGATTTATTTTTATTTATTAGATTTATTTTACAGCTACTCTATAATGTACCTGCATAAATCAAACAGTTTTACTGAAAACCATGGTTTACGATGCAAAACATTATGGATTAGTTTGTAGTTTTCAGCACATTTTTATTGATATTTTTCCAAGACTTATATTAAATAATTTATATAAGTATATAAATAATCTCACCTATGGAATCCTGTTTCCGTCATGGGATGATAAAATAAAAAAGGTAATTGTGACTTTTTTGTTTGTTTGTTTTTTATGTCGCAATTATGACTTGTTCTTTTAATTCTGTTTACATTGTGCAGTTCTGTTTTTATTTCTGCCACAGAATTAAAAAGAAAAGTGAATTGCTTTTTTAATTAAATTAAAATTTAAAAATGTATTTAAATTAAAATAAAATATTTGAAATGGTCATAAAATTAAAAAGAAAATCGCAATTGCAAGAAAAAAAGTCAGAATTGTTGGATATAAACACAGAATTCAAACTTATTTCTTGCAATTTTGAGATTTCTCACAATCTGACTTTTTCTCTGAATTCTGAGGTTGCGTCTAAAAAGTCTGCAGGTCGTTTCTGCCACTGAATAGAAAATAAAAAAGGTAATTGTGACTTTCTCATAATTCTGACTTTTTTTCTTGCAATTGCGATTTCTTTTTAATTTTATTACAATTTCAAATATTTTATTTTAATTTAATTGTGAAAATGGACTTATCATAATTGTGTTTACATCTTGTAGATCTCAGAATTGTGAAAAAACGGTCAGAATTGTGAAATAAAAAGGTTGCAGTTATCTTTTTTTTATTTTTACTGGCGTAAATCTGCTCTCTGTAAATTGTAATTGAATTGTATATTGGCTAATTATTGATCAAATGGCACGGTTTCTGTGACTGTATGTCTAATGGTGTCTCAGGGCTGGTTGAAGACGACGTGAGTTGTGTGCCTAAGCCGGTGTGTCCGGAGCAGTGCACGTGTCTGGATACAGTGGTGCGCTGCAGCAACAAGCACCTGTTGGCTTTACCCCGCGGCATCCCACGCAATGTCACTGAACTGTGAGTCACGCGCGTAGGCGGGACCGGGCTTTATGCTAATGCAGGGGTTCCTGTCTGGCTGTATTCGGGTGTCTGATGAACTCTGTCTCCATAGATACCTGGATGGGAATCTGTTTGTTGCGGTGCCTAAAGAGCTCTCAGCATTCAAACAGCTGCAGCTGGTGTGAGTGTCAGATCCAACATTACATTACATTCTCTTTCATTGTCATTGCTTTAATGTTTAAATGCCAACTGACCAGGGGTGCGTTTCCCAAAAGCATCGTCAGCTAACTACGGTTGTTAATTCCATTGAAAGCTATTGGTAACTATGGAACTTGTGACTAGAGTTGCTTTTGGGAGACGCACCCCTGACCAGCAAATTAATATAAATAATTGCATTGCAGGAAATAGCATAGCACATAATAATGTACAATAATATGTTGTATACAATCTGATAATAATAATAATAATAATAATAATAATCTGTTGTTATTATTATTGTTGTTGTATAATGTTTCACTTGATAATAGGACAAAAAAAATGAAAATTATAAAAATTAATACTAATATCAATAATAATAATAATAATAGATTCTATACAACATATGTATTTATATTATAATTGTTTTTATGTATAATTATACAATATTGCAATATTATATGATATAAACAGTATATTAATAATAATAAAATATTATTATATTATATTATTTTTAAAAGGAATATTATTTTATTATATTTCACTTGATAGTACAATGATGACAAACGAATTATAAATAACAATAATTTAAAGAAATAAAGCTAGAAAAATGTTGTGGTGCAGATTATTATTATTATTATTATTATTATTACCGGTATATAATGAAAGTGCATTTAACATGTTTTACTGTGCTTTATTTCAGTGACTTGAGCAACAATAAAATCAGTTCCCTGTCCAACTCGTCTTTTGCCAACATGACTCAACTCACCACACTGTAAGCGTCTCTCTCTCACACACACACCCACACGCTCACACACACACACACACGCACACACACACACACACACACACACACACA
>NW_015505282.1:1532139-1550199 GCF_001515645.1 Sinocyclocheilus grahami | reverse complement strand
ACACACACACACGCTCACACACACACACACGCTCACACACACACACACGCTCACACACCCACACGCTCGCACACACACACACGCAATCACACACACGCACACACACACGTGCACACACGCTCATACACACACGCACACACACGCTCACACGCACACACACGCTTGCATTCTGTGTGATTTATAAGCGTTTTGAAAAGTGGGGACATAGGATAATGTCCTGAAAAGTCATTTTCTCCTTGTAATACCTATGTCATACCTTTGTCATTATACAAATTTATGTCCTCATTTGTCACAAAAACACGTACACGCTTACACACACACACACACTCACGCACACTCAAACACACACACACACGCTCTCTCTCACACACACACACACACACTCACACACACACACACACCCACTCTCACACACACACACACACACTCACACACACACACACACCCACTCTCACACACACACACACACACTCACACACACACACACACCCACTCTCACACACACACACACACACTCACACACACACGCTCACACACACACACACACGCTCTCTCTCACACACACACACGCACACACACACACACACTCTTCCACTGATGGCTGCTGGCTGTGAGTGTGTGTTTATGGTGTTGTGGTGTTTTGCAGGATCTTGAGTTATAACGCGCTGCGCTGTATTCCTGCTCTGGTGTTTGGAGGCCTGTCCTCTCTCCGCCTGCTGTGAGTTTTTACTGGATCTGCTCTGAAACACTCTTACTGTCTCACAGACAAACATACAGATGCAATGGTTTGAGCTGCTCTCAGCCCACATGTTTCCTCCTCGCTGTTGTCCGTTTATTGCAGATCTCTCCATGGCAACAATATTTCTGAACTACACCAGGGAGTCTTCAGAGACGCAGCATCTCTCTCTCACCTGTGAGTCTCACCTGTCTCACATTCACGCCTGCACACACAGCATCACGCTTCTGTCTGTCTCACACGCAGTATATGATAACATACATGTCAGACATGTCCAGGGCACGTTACACCCCAGAATCAAGAGAAGAAATAACAATCATAGTTTGATCTAGATCAAAGATGCAAATTTTTTGGATTGTGGCATAATTTTCTTGAGAACTAAATACATTTCACTACATTTGTTTTACTGTCATAATCAAAATTATACTTGTTTTCACTTTTATCTCTTGTTTAAGTTTTTTTAGTAATATGAAATTATTTTCACTGTAATACAATAATTTTTTTGTAGACTACTGTCTATTTTATATTATTTTATTTATAATACACTGTGCTAATATTATAGTAATATTGAATATATATCGCATTAAATATCGCATGCGATTTATCGTGCAGCCCTAATTCATATTATCATCATCATAATATTATTGTTAATAATAATAATAATGTTGTTGATATGTCATATATAATCGATAATATAATATTCTAATATTATATGATATACATTCATATTATTATGATCATTATCTATTATTATGAGTATTATGATAAGTATTATTTTTGCTTTTGTTGTTGTTTAAAATTTCACCTGATGAGAGTAAAAACATTTTTTTTTTAAAGTATTAAATTTTTTGGATTGTGGCATAATTTTCTTGAGAACTAAATACATTTCACTACATTTGTTTTACTGTCATAATCAAAATTATACTTGTTTTCACTTTTATCTCTTGTTTAAGTTTTTTTAGTAATATGAAATTATTTTCACTGTAATACAATAATTTTTTTGTAGACTACTGTCTATTTTATATTACTTTATTTATAATACACTGTGCTAATATTATAGTAATATTGAATATATATATATATATATATATATAAATATATTAGAGCTGTCAATCAGTTAAAAAAAAAAGAATTAATTGCACATTTCTTCACGAAATTAATCACGATTAATCCCACCTAACATTAAAGTTTTCAATCTCTAAACAACATAAAGACAGTATATTTTAATATTTGTTTAATGACTGAAGGTGAATATTTAACTGCATTAAATATTATTAATGCTGTTAAACTGGAAAAATGAATCGTCTGCGTTAACGCGCTAATTTTGACAGCACACACACACACACACATATATATATATATATATAATTTTAGTTTTACTAATTTATTTAAGTTAGTTGCAAATTGAGTATTATGATAAGTATTATTTTTGCTTTTGTTGTTGTTTAAAATTTCACCTGATGAGAGTAAAAACATTTTTTTTTTAAAGTATTGCAGATTGTAAATTGTTATTATTATTATTATTATTATTATTACTATTATTATTATTAGCAGTAGTAGTATTAAAAATTACTAATTGTATGACATTTGTGACCCTGGAGCACAAAAGCAGTGTTAAGTCGCTGGGGTATATTTGTAGCAATAGTCAACAATACATTGTTTGGGTCAAAATTATTGATTTTTCTTTTATGCCAAAAATCATTAGGATATTAAGTAAAGATCAAGTTCCATAAAGATATTTTGTAAATTTCCCACCGTAAATATATCAAAACTTAATTTTTAATTAGTAGTATGCATTGCTAAGAACTTCATTTGGACAACTTTAAAGCTGATTTTCTCAATATTTAGATTTTTTCTGCACTCTCAGATTCCAGATTTTCAAATAGTTGTATTTGAGCCAAATATTGTCCTGTCCTAACAAACCACACATCAATGGAAATCTAATTTAGATCGGGTCTCCACGCCAGATAATATTTAGGATCCAGCCCCGGACGCCAGATCCCGTCAGAAAATATCAGTTTGTCCAGTAACAGAATAACTAGTCAGCTGCGCTGTTAATACCCAAACCCTGTCAACAGCAAGTCTTGTCTGGTATCCAAAAATACCCAAAACGAGTGTTTAACAGTCTTCTGTCAATCAAAAAGTTGACAGAGGGAATCCAGAGAAGAGCAGAAGAAGGAGACGAAGTGATGAAAGTAACAGAGTTTATTGGACAATCTTAGTTGCGTATGTCTCAATGTTCAAACTTCGTCTGACCAGCACCAATTCAACAAGTACCATTATACCAAAACTGCTTCACAGCAACATCCCATAAACCCTGGGTTTCCATAAACGTTCCCTCTTATCTAGCTCTATTCATACAGACAAAACAATTCATGAAACCCCACAAGCATGAGATTGAACAACAATGAAAAGGCATAAGCTGGGGAAAATTAATAAGAAATATAGAATATAGAAACATAATAAATGAATAAACAATAACAATACTTAAATGATATAATGATAAATTGTAAAAATAATCAAATAATAAAAATAATCAAATAATAACTCATATGAATGACTACTGATTATGAAATGATTATGTGAATAAATGATTATAAATGAATTAAAAAAAACAAAAACACAACACACACTAAGGTGTGGATCTAAGGATCCTTCACGCCCCCCTCTTAATCATATATGACAAAGTCAAATGATTATTGCAAGCAAACTTTTATAATCTTTATCAAAACACATCTTTAAAAAAAGTTTGGATGGCCAATCCATACTTTTCCCTTCTACATGTTCTTAAAAGAACAGGTCATTTCTGTCATGCTGCGTACCAGCATCGGTTGGGGGAGTGTGTCTAACACTGGGTGATGGCCTTGATGGCCCTGTGACAGTCAAACAACGTCTGACAAGACAAATCAACACTCTTACGGAATGGCCTGAAGAAAATGTGTGTTCATTCAAAGAAAGGTTTTCCTATGAATTAATTAGTAGAAAAGTCAATTTCTACTGTGCGTTTGTCCTGGGGACACAGAATGGGTTATCCTACTCACATTCCTGGAGGCGTAATAAAACCAGTGATATCATGATTAGTTGTCATGGTGACCAGAGGGCCTGGTGTTCAGCAGACATCCTGGCATCCAGTTTATTGAGTGAGGGGACTGTGACGATTTGTTAACCTAATGAATAATTGATTTGTTAAATCAAATTAAAATTAGTGTGTTAGATTGGTCGAGACGCTACATATACAAGAGCAAGATTATAAACACTCCCGAAACTGTGACCACCAAAGGTGCTTTTAAATGATTCCAAAGTGGCCCCAATATTGATTTAAACCATGAGTCCCAATTAGGGATGTTCAAGTTAACCGCTTAACCGCTACCTGACCGTGAAGAATTTTGACCGATTACTACAATCAGTTAAACGGTTTAAAAAGTCATTTATTTATTTTTTTTAGTAATTTATCTAAATATTTTAAAAGGTTTATTGCATCGTTGAAATACGCTACGCGTATTAAAAAAAAAAAGAGGAAGAAGAAAAAAAACATAAGTCGCGTCTAAGTCGCATTTTATTATTTCATTCAGAAATAGGCCTAATGCCGACATGAAATGTTTACAAACATTATAATAAACACTGTAAACATAGCTAGGCTATTTTAGTTCCCCTCACTCCACAACAAAGCTTTTCAATTAACAGTATTTTGAAAAGAATTAAAAATATAAGAAGCTATAGCAATAATAACGACAAGCCAAAACAAATTCATTTAGGCTAAAACGAAACTGAAACCAACATTGGGTCTCTTATTCCACACAAAATCAAATGTTTCCGTATTCGCGATGTATTTGAATGCCAAAATATTATTTATTATGTAGCCTACTTCACTCGCGTTCCAATATCCACGTGAAACAAAATGGTTTGCATAACATCATTCACGGCGGTACAGTAATAACGCTTAAAGGTCCCATATTGTCAAAACTGAAATTTCCTGGCTTTTTTCATGATAACTGAGGTCTAGGTGCTATGTTTTAAGTTTCAAAACAGTCAGTACACAGTTAAATGCACACAGCCTGCATAAAGTAGCTGTGATTTTTCACAAGCTGTTGTGACTTCTGTAAAAAGGTGACGTCAGAACTACACAGTCACCGCCTTCAATCACCACCCCGAGCACCGCCCACCGTCCCACTCTCCTTTTGCCAAACCCCCAGAAAACATCCCATCCATGCCATTGCTGAGCAACAACAACACGGAAACATGTCGAAACTTTAACCACGAAACCAGATCAGCCAACCTGTAAGGTTACACTCTCACTCAAATAATGGACGATCTGACAGGATTGTTACTATGAGGTGGATCACATCTAACGTGTATAGTAAAGACAAACTTACCGTGTCTATCTAGTCATGATGAAGATGTATATACATTTCTATTTCAGCAGGAAACTATTTTTACAGCTACATTATTGTTCCAGCCACAATTAATCACAATGTATATACAATTACAAATCACTATATATAAATCGTCAGTTTGTTGTTTTACACACATGCACACAGACATTATTTCATACACGACATAGTCGTGAGATGCAAGAAACATAGACATATGGCAAGAAATTTGTAGACGCGCCCATAACAACAAAAGACAATACTTTATTGAACCTTTTCTGATAAGAAGTGTGTGCTGCAATCACAAGCATTTTTGACGATCGTTTCTGTCCAGTCGGCTCGTTTTATCGCGTTTAACCACAGCTGTCGTCGTTTTTTTGTCTGGCAGTGGCAGCAGATATGCCATCAAATTTCTAATTTGAGGCTGTGTTACGTCGATTCTGGCACCCAACATCACAACAAGATGATATTTTAAGCTCCTATGTAGCCAAATCTGTGCTGGTTTGAATAGGCCGCCTCCAGTTTTCTCTTTGTTTTGCTGCCTCCAGCTAGCGCTGTGACGTCGACTGACCGTAGTTACCTGTGGTTGGCCTGGCCATGCGTCACTCAGAAAACAACAGGCCAATCAGAAGAGAGGCTCATGAATATTAATTAGACAGGCCAAAATCGACCTGTTCTCAGCAGAGCTCCTGAGAGAAGAGCTGTAAAAATATATTGAGATGGTTTTTGGTACTTTTACCGCAAATATATATTCTTAAGGATATCAAAACCTAAAATAAAACTCAGAAAGGTGTAAAATATGGGACCTTTAACGGCACAGATTTTACTACATATTTAAGCATAACATTTTTGAGCAGTGTGTTTTTTTCCATATGTTTGACTGACTGTATTTTATTATGATAATGAACAGGCTGCATTGTCAAGGTAGCAATGCTTAATTGTGCGTGCATGCGGTGCCGGCACAATCATTATAATTTTTTTATTCTAACAGTGGAAGCAACTTCTCCTTTTAGTCATAAAGATAATCGGAATTGTAAAAGGTTTGCCTTTATTTGTGTACATTCACAATAAAAACAAATCTTTGTGCTTTTGTAAAATAAGCCTAAAGAAAAATAGGATGCAGCTTTCTGCCGTCTGTTTCCTTTCGCGCAGCACAAAAATGAACCGAAACTCTGCATACTAGGCTACTTGTTGCACAGTTTTTCTTTCGTTTTCTTAATTTATTATTTAAGTAAAAATATATTTCTCGTATAGGCCTATTTATCGTTATATACTATATATATATATATATATATATATATATATATATATATAGCCTAGTTTTATTATGTTTTTCTCCGCTGACAGAAGCGCTGCAGGTGCGTGATGTGATATGATGACCAGTGAATCCTCATGTTCTGTTGTTTGCTGCTTTTTGCACATTTAAACTTAATCCCCGGGAAACAAATGTTAGTATTTTTTTAACGGGTCACAGAGATTTATCCTTTCTAATTTAATTAAATCCTAATTTTAAATAATCTTGTCGGTTAACGGTTAATAATCGGTTAACGAGCGTCGGTTGTCGGTTAGGAAAAATAACCGAAAGGAACATCCCTAGTCCCAATCAGTTGAGAAAAGACCATGATCTTCATTAAGTTTAGCTATTTGTTCATGCAAAACTTTAGCTAAATTGTGGATCCCTTAGGAAGGAATGGATAAGCTTTGTTACCACAAACAAAGTGTGTAGCAATGAGTGTTTCATTTGCCATTATCAGAAGAGTTTTGTCATATCTGGAAAATTGGAGACGCACTTCTAGTTTGGAATTGTTTACCCCGTTCCCTTCAATGCACCAGGAAGAATTCCCTTCGAATTTCACATTAAGAGCAAATGGATGGCTTGATTCAGTACTGTTGTATGCAGGCAAACGCCAGGAATTAAAATGAGGGTGAGAACAATTCCTGTAGTGACATACACTGCTTGTGAATGGCAATCTGCTTTCCCATGAATATTCAACAACCTTAAAAACACATCTGTAAGGTTTGACATTATCAGTGGTTCCATAATCGTGCACTTGGCACCAGCTTCACCTTGTGGTTTGGTTCAATTGGAATCCCCAAAAATCATCATGAAATTGGAGTGTTCAATGATAGAGGTGTTGATTACCAAAACGATTACTAATTTTACCCACGTTACTTTGTTTAGTAATGGAGATCAAATCAGACAGTGGTAATGGATGTGCATACAGAGGCCATGATGTAGATGATTGCGGGAAAGATTGACATATCCAACAATTGGAAATATTAAGCACCTTAGCATATGTATGAGCTAGAGTTAATGCCGAATTAAGATCACTGTGAGGTTCCAACCATGGATGGAACAATGGATCTGAATTATGAATCAGTATGGAAACTAACATCATGTTCATGTTAGTTTGGCTCATACCCTTCAGTGTAATAGTTAAAAATGATCCACTGGCCTGGTTTTAATCTAGATTCAGGGGGAAATCTTGTATGACAGCTATGTGGTTTAAATTTCAATACCCCTGTACATATGTTGATTGAGGGCCAAAATAGATACTGAGTGCATACAGTTAAAGTCCAGCTTGGTCGATTTTCAGGGTGATGAATCCATGAATCATCCCGAACAAATGTGAAACCCACGGCTAATATAGTTCTGTCATGTGACAACACTTGCAACCGTTCTAGTTGTGATTCCTGAAGCCCAGAATGTCTCTGTTCACGGAATGAAGACACCCAACCGGAATTCACAAACTCTTGCCAGTCTGTCCTTCCGGCAGAATCTCGAGGCTGGAAATGCAGCGAAGTTCCAGCTATTCTGTCTGCTGGTGGTTGTCGCCAAGGAGAGTTCTCAGTATGATAAGGCCTAAATCTTTCAGCAAATTTCTTGAAGGCCGCCGACATAAATCTGCGAAAACATAAAAACAAGAGAGCTTCATGGCCATAAAAACAACTTTGTTTAAACAATTTAGTTAGGAAATAATTTGTTTTGACTCCCTGCTACCATAGAATCTATCTGGCGACTAAACTGTAGTCTGGTGTAAGCTAATCATTGTTGCCCCCACCCACCATATCTTCATCATGAGGGTGGCCCCCAAGTCACTAAAAGACAAGGTTCTTCCTCATGACTCCATCCTACAGCATTTCGCCAGTTTGTTTAAGATTTGGGAGCATAAGCTAATTTACAGTGACTAATATTTGTCCATCTAGTTTTACCTAGCAACTTTACTGCTGAAGGGGTAAATAATAAGACCACACAAGGACCATCCCATCTTGGTTCTAGACCTGAATGTTGTTATTTTTTTTACATAAACTATTTGCACTGGGACAATACTATGTCCCCCCTCTGGAGGCAATTTCCATGCATCCTGAACCTGATTTTGTGCCATTTGTACTGCTTCAGTCAAAGCCATACAATATGTCAAAAGAGAATCTGACATTAAATGTACATCTGCTTCCACAAGATCTGGAGTGCCTGGTAGTGACATTGGTCTACCTGTGATCACTTCAAAAGGGCTTAGCCCAGTTTCTTTGTTAGCTGATGAACGGATACTACACAGAACTAACGGAAGGGCACTGTGTGTGTGTGTGTGTGTGCGTACCTGGTATTTGTCACGTTATGGGGACCAAATGTCAAATTTTTGAGGTCCCCATGAGGAAACAAGCTTATAAATCATACAGAATGAGTTTTTTTGAGAAAGTAAAAATGCACAAAGTTTCCTGTAAGGGGTAGGGTTAGGTGTAGGGCAATAGCACATACAGTTTGTACAGTATAAAAACCATTACGCCTATGGAATGTCCCCATAAAACATGGAAACACAACATGTGTGTGTGTGTGTGTGTGTGTGTGTGTGAGTGTGTGTGTGAGGCTGTGTGTGAGAGTGTGTGTGTGTGTATGTGTCTCTGTACGAGTGAGCAAAACCTGACAAAATCTCCAAAAACCTCCCTTTGGGGACGTCCTCTTTTGTAAAACTGGTTTAAAAATTAAGTAAACAAAGGTTTTTTTAAATTGTAAAAATGCACAAAGTTTCCTGTAAGGGGTAGGTTTAGGTGTAGGGCAATAGCACATACAGTTTGAACAGTATAAAAACCAGTATAAAGGCATTATTCCGCCTATGGAATGTCCCCATTTAGATAGCTAAGTAAACATGTTTGTTTGTTTGTGTGTGTGTGTGTTTCTCAGGGCGATCGGGGCGAACCCGCTGTACTGTGACTGCCGCTTGCGCTGGCTCTCTGACTGGGTGAAGAGTGGCTACAAGGAGCCCGGAATCGCCCGCTGCGCCGGGCCGCAGGGCATGGAGGGCAAGCTGCTGCTCACCACGCCGGGAAACAGCTTCCAGTGCACAGGTGCGTGACTGAGCCCGCCGTCTCAGAGAGAAGACACCGTCTCTGAGCATCTGCTCTCCCTCAGGTCCTGTGGATCCGTACGTGTCGGAGAAATGCAGCCCGTGTTCGTCAAACCCCTGCCAGAATCACGGCCGGTGCCACAGCGACCCGCTACACCAGTACAAGTGCAGCTGCCCGCAGGGATACAAGGTCCTGAGAGTGAACATGCTACTGCTTCAATACCTGATCATTTAACTGCAGCACACTTAGAGAAATAGCTCACCCCGAAATGAATATTTGCTGAAGATGTCCTCATCCTCAGGTCATATGAGATGTAGATGAGTTTGTTTCTTCATCAGATTTGGAGAAATGTAGCATTACATCACTGTCTCACCAAAGTGAATGGGTGCCGTCAGAATGAGAGTCCAAACAGCTGATAAAAACATCACAATAATCCACAAGTAATCCACACCACTCCAGTCCATCAGTTAATGTCTTGTGAAGCCAAAAGCTAAAATAAATCCATCATTAAGACATTTTTTTACTTTAAACCATTGCTTCCAGCTAAAACACGAGTCTATAATTCATAATATTGGTTTCTCCAGTGAAAAAGTGGTCTGGTCTGAATCGGGAGAGAAATCTGCACAGATCAGGCAGCTTTTACAGTCCAAACAGCTCTAAACAAATATTTTGTTGTTTCTAGCAGCTGTTTGCACTCTCATTCTCATTGTGAATGGGTGCCGTCAAAGGATGAATGAGTGCCAGTGAAGAAACAAACTTTCAGCAAATTTTCATTTTGCACTTTAAAGTGTTTTCCCTTAAAGTTTAAAGTGAATTAACATCAACAAAAATTTTTTTTAATAGTTCTAATTTCTTTTTATATATATACTTTTTACTGCAGGAGCACATCACATTCTAGAAGTAAAATAAATTGTGAAATATATTTCATGTTGATACAAAATAAAGCTACTTGGAAAAATCTACAAAAAATACAGAAATATAAAAGAAATCTAATTGAGTTATTTTAGTGTTTAGCTTAAGTTTTAGTGATTTTGTTATGTGGTTTAGTAATTTTTATTCATTTTTAATTTTATGTTTCTGTTCAACTTTCATTTATTTTTGTTTCCATTGTAGTCATTTTAGTACTTTGAGTAAAATAGACAACATTTCAATTTCAATCAAATTTGTGTTTTTTTGTTTAAAGTTGTGATTTTGTCATCTGTTATTTATTTATTTTTAATTTTAATTTATTTAATTTTATTACGCTTCCAGTCAAAAGTTTTTGAACAGTAAGATTTTTTATGTTTTTTTAAAGAAGTCTCTTCTGCTCACCAAGCCTGCATTTATTTTGATCCAAAATACAGCAAAATCAGTAACATTTTGAAATATATTTTTTCTATTTAAAATAACTCTCTTTATATTTGAATATATTTTAAAATGTCATTTATTCCTGCGATTTCAAAGCTGAATTTTCAGCATCATTACTCACATGATCCTTCAGAAATCATTCACTGAAACTTCAAGAAACATTTATTATTATTATTATTATGTTTAAAACAGCTGAGTATAATTTTTTCAGGTTTCTTTGATGAATAGAAAGTTCAGAAGAACAGCGTTTATCTGAAACAGAAAGCTTTTGTAACATTATAAATGTCTTTATTATCACTTTTGATCAAGTTAAAGCATCCTTGCTAAACAACAGTATTAATAATTTCTATAATTTTGCTGTTTTTTGGATCAAATAAATGCAGGCTTGATTAGCAGAAGAGACTTCCAGACTTCTTTAAAAAAACATTAAAAATCTTACTGTTCGAAAACCTTTGATGGGTAGTGTATGTCATCTGTTTTTTTATTATTATTATCATTATAATTTTGACCATATAAAGCCTTATTTTTCGACCCTCAGGAAAACGAGCATATCCAGAAAAGCAGTCCAGCTTCTAAAATGATTTTCTTTAGACTCCTTGAAGCAATGAAATGTCTCAAATAACACATTTCTATAAAACATAAGCACCAAAAATGAACACTTGCCCCATACGAAGCCATTCCCTACAGACATCCACAGTAAACAGACAGTAGACACTGCTTGTGCTCGTTTCGAAAACACATTTGAGAGTGATTTTCTGCAGGGATGCCACAGCTACTGTCAGTAAAACTCATGTTTTGGAGGAGCGTTGGTTTGAAAGCCTCTCTGCTGGTGTTTCCAGGGGAGAAACTGTGAGCTTTCCGTCAGCGCTTGTGAAGGCGATCCATGTGTGAACGGAGGAAGCTGCTACAGCGACGAGGCTAGACAAGGCTTCAGGTGCGAACACACACACACACACACACACACACTCAGGTTTGTTTTTATGGTTTATGGGGACTCTCCATAGGCGTAATGGTTTTTCTACTGTACAGACCGTATATTCTATTGCCCTACACCAACCCTACCCCTAAACCTACCCCTCACAGGAAACTTTCTGCATTTTTAGATTTTCAAAAAAACTCATTCTGAATGATTTATAAGCCTTTTGAATTACGGGGAAACTGAAAATGTCCTCATAAATCACCTTCTCGTTGTAATACCTATGTCATACCCATGTTATTATACAAATTTGTGTCCTCATAAACCACATAAACATGCACAAAACACACACACAAGAATGAGAGTCCAAACAGCTGATAAAAACATCACAATAATCCACAAGTAATCCACACCACTCCAGTCCATCAGTTAATGTCTTGTGAAGCCAAAAGCTAAAATAAATCCATCATTAAGACATTTTTTTACTTTAAACCATTGCTTCCAGCTAAAACACGAGTCTATAATTCATAATATTGGTTTCTCCAGTGAAAAAGTGGTCTGGTCTGAATCGGGAGAGAAATCTGCACAGATCAGGCAGCTTTTACAGTCCAAACAGCTCTAAACAAATATTTTGTTGTTTCTAGCAGCTGTTTGCACTCTCATTCTCATTGTGAATGGGTGCCGTCAAAGGATGAATGAGTGCCAGTGAAGAAACAAACTTTCAGCAAATTTTCATTTTGCACTTTAAAGTGTTTTCCCTTAAAGTTTAAAGTGAATTAACATCAACAAAAAATTTTTTTAATAGTTCTAATTTCTTTTTATATATATACTTTTTACTGCAGGAGCACATCACATTCTAGAAGTAAAATAAATTGTGAAATATATTTCATGTTGATACAAAATAAAGCTACTTGGAAAAATCTACAAAAAATACAGAAATATAAAAGAAATCTAATTGAGTTATTTTAGTGTTTAGCTTAAGTTTTAGTGATTTTGTTATGTGGTTTAGTAATTTTTATTCATTTTTAATTTTATGTTTCTGTTCAACTTTCATTTATTTTTGTTTCCATTGTAGTCATTTTAGTACTTTGAGTAAAATAGACAACATTTCAATTTCAATCAAATTTGTGTTTTTTTGTTTAAAGTTGTGATTTTGTCATCTGTTATTTATTTATTTTTAATTTTAATTTATTTAATTTTATTACGCTTCCAGTCAAAAGTTTTTGAACAGTAAGATTTTTTATGTTTTTTTAAAGAAGTCTCTTCTGCTCACCAAGCCTGCATTTATTTTGATCCAAAATACAGCAAAATCAGTAACATTTTGAAATATATTTTTTCTATTTAAAATAACTCTCTTTATATTTGAATATATTTTAAAATGTCATTTATTCCTGCGATTTCAAAGCTGAATTTTCAGCATCATTACTCACATGATCCTTCAGAAATCATTCACTGAAACTTCAAGAAACATTTATTATTATTATTATTATGTTTAAAACAGCTGAGTATAATTTTTTCAGGTTTCTTTGATGAATAGAAAGTTCAGAAGAACAGCGTTTATCTGAAACAGAAAGCTTTTGTAACATTATAAATGTCTTTATTATCACTTTTGATCAAGTTAAAGCATCCTTGCTAAACAACAGTATTAATAATTTCTATAATTTTGCTGTTTTTTGGATCAAATAAATGCAGGCTTGATTAGCAGAAGAGACTTCCAGACTTCTTTAAAAAAACATTAAAAATCTTACTGTTCGAAAACCTTTGATGGGTAGTGTATGTCATCTGTTTTTTTATTATTATTATCATTATAATTTTGACCATATAAAGCCTTATTTTTCGACCCTCAGGAAAACGAGCATATCCAGAAAAGCAGTCCAGCTTCTAAAATGATTTTCTTTAGACTCCTTGAAGCAATGAAATGTCTCAAATAACACATTTCTATAAAACATAAGCACCAAAAATGAACACTTGCCCCATACGAAGCCATTCCCTACAGACATCCACAGTAAACAGACAGTAGACACTGCTTGTGCTCGTTTCGAAAACACATTTGAGAGTGATTTTCTGCAGGGATGCCACAGCTACTGTCAGTAAAACTCATGTTTTGGAGGAGCGTTGGTTTGAAAGCCTCTCTGCTGGTGTTTCCAGGGGAGAAACTGTGAGCTTTCCGTCAGCGCTTGTGAAGGCGATCCATGTGTGAACGGAGGAAGCTGCTACAGCGACGAGGCTAGACAAGGCTTCAGGTGCGAACACACACACACACACACACACACACTCAGGTTTGTTTTTATGGTTTATGGGGACTCTCCATAGGCGTAATGGTTTTTCTACTGTACAGACCGTATATTCTATTGCCCTACACCAACCCTACCCCTAAACCTACCCCTCACAGGAAACTTTCTGCATTTTTAGATTTTCAAAAAAACTCATTCTGAATGATTTATAAGCCTTTTGAATTACGGGGAAACTGAAAATGTCCTCATAAATCACCTTCTCGTTGTAATACCTATGTCATACCCATGTTATTATACAAATTTGTGTCCTCATAAACCACATAAACATGCACAAAACACACACACACACACACACACACACTCACTCACCTCACTGAAGTCTAAAGCTAGACACTACAGCAGTGTCTGACTCTGTGTGTCTCCAGCTGCTGGTGTCCTGTGGGGTTCTCTGGGCAGTTCTGTGAGGTGGATGTTGATGATTGTGTGGAGAACAGGTGTGAGAATGAACACACACACACACACACACACTCACTCACCTCACTGAAGTCTAAAGCTAGACACTACAGCAGTGTCTGACTCTGTGTGTCTCCAGCTGCTGGTGTCCTGTGGGGTTCTCTGGGCAGTTCTGTGAGGTGGATGTTGATGATTGTGTGGAGAACAGGTGTGAGAATGGCAGCATCTGTGTGGACGGAGTGGGAAACTACAGCTGCGTGTGTCCGCAGCCCTTCTCAGGTCAGTGCTAGTGAGGCATGACTGGTTTATGCTGAGCTCTTCTGCTCTGGTGAAGCAAGGCTTGATGTGTGTTACAGGCCAGAAGTGTGAGGAGTACGAGGAGGATCTGTGTTATCCGGGTCAGAACCCCTGTCAGCGCGGATCCACCTGCATACCCACCGTCACGGGACCCAAGTGAGCGCAGGACACTAATCATAAGATGCTTGTTATAAAAAATTGAGAAAACACTTCATATGAAATATTTCAATCAAAATAATACATTAATTAACAGTATATGCACATATCATGCACTGCCATTTATAGATTTTGAGATGTTTTAATGTTTCTCAAAGTCTGCATTCATTTGATCAGAAATACGGTACTATTGTGAAATAGCTGTTTTCTGTTCAAATATATTTCGAAGTGGGTTTAGTGTCACGTGATTCTTCAGAAATCATCCTAATGTGTTGATTCGCTGTTCAGGAAACATGTATTATTACTATCAGTTTTTAATGCTTTGTGGATTTTTTTTCCCTCTCTTGACTCTTTGACGAATAGAAATTTCAATAAACAGAATTAATTTGAAATAGAAATATTTTGTAATATTCCAAATGTCTGTACTGTCCCTTTTGAACAATCTGTTGCATTCTTGCTGAGAAAAATGATTAATTTTTATATATTAATAGAAAAAGAAATCTTACTGACACCAAACATTTGAACGGTATTGTACGTATAAAATATTAATCAAATATAAAAGGTATTTTATTTATATATTATTTATTGTTTTCTGTTCAAATATATTTCGAAGTGGGTTTAGTGTCACGTGATTCTTCAGAAATCATCCTAATGTGTTGATTCGCTGTTCAGGAAACATGTATTATTACTATCAGTTTTTAATGCTTTGTGGATTTTTTTTCCCTCTCTTGACTCTTTGACGAATAGAAATTTCAATAAACAGAATTAATTTGAAATAGAAATCTTTTGTAATATTCCAAATGTCTGTACTGTCCCTTTTGAACAATCTGTTGCATTCTTGCTGAGAAAAATTATTAATTTTTATATATTAATAGAAAAAGAAATCTTACTGACACCAAACATTTGAACGGTATTGTACGTATAAAATATTAATCAAATATAAAAGGTATTTTATTTATATATTATTTATGTGAAATAAAAATGTTACTTAAAAATAAAGCTGTTGTATGATATTTTATATAAAATATTTTTCTTTTTTATTAACCATCGTAAAATTGTATAAATATAAAATAATAAAAATGTTGTATATATAAAAATAATATTCATATTGATATGAAAACAATTCTTTGTGTACATTTGAATGGTAGTGTGTTTAAATATTTTATATAAAATATAAATGAAATATAAAAGATACGTGTATATTATTTATATGAAATGAAAATGTTACTTAAAAATAAAGGTGTGTGTTGTTTTAAGAAAATGTAAATAAAGAGATTAAAAAAAAATAAATAAAAAAAAAAATATTAATCAAATATAAAAGGTATTTTATTTATATATTATTTATGTGAAATAAAAATGTTACTTAAAAATAAAGCTGTTGTATGATATTTTATATAAAATATTTTTCTTTTTTATTAACCATCGTAAAATTGTATAAATATAAAATAATAAAAATGTTGTATATATAAAAATAATATTCATATTGATATGAAAACAATTCTTTGTGTACATTTGAATGGTAGTGTGTTTAAATATTTTATATAAAATATAAATGAAATATAAAAGATACGTGTATATTATTTATATGAAATGAAAATGTTACTTAAAAATAAAGTTGTTGTATAATATTTTATATAAAGTATTTCTCTTTCATATTAATCATCATAAATATTATAAATATTAAATAATATTATTATAAATATAAAAACTATTATTACCATTAAAAACAGTACAGTACAGTAAATTAAAGTCATGTGATAACCAATATGCTGTAGAAAAAAAATAGATAAAATAATAATAATAATTTGACCTTTTTATGACAAGCAATGTTAGTAAAATGGCTGTAAAATGTCAGGTGGTACGACCCCCCCAAAACTTGTAAAATACAGTTTGAAAAATGTATTTAAAACCGTTGAATATCAGGTATTTAGGAGAGTAAAATAAATAGAATTTTATCAACTTTTAAAGTGTTTCTGATGAAGAAAAAAATCAACTAACTTGTTCTTTCACCTGATGAATTTTGTCGCTCCGTAGGAATGCCGTTTCTATTCACGATCCTGTTTATGGCAAATATTTGCTGTCGTGTGTGAATAGGCCTTTCAGCTGAAAAGCAGCATTTAAGGTCATTCAAATAATGAAATAAATGAGATTTCTGACCTTGTGTGTTTGTGTTTAGATGCATCTGTCCACCGGGTTTTGTGGGCGACGACTGCAGTGTGGATTATAATGAATGTGAGGGTCATTACTGTCAGAACGGAGCGCTCTGTGTGGATCATGTGGCCGGATACACGTGCATCTGTCCTCAGGGCTACAGGTGAGTCAAAACCACATTACATTACAGTCAAATTCATTTCAGTTCATTGTCATGGTTATTTAATATGAAAGACTAATATAAAATATATTAAGCTTGAAGTGTACTAATGTGATATTCTATATATAATTTAAAATTTTTGATATAAACTAACTTTAAAATGTTTTTAAATTATTTTTTATAGATAACAAAAATGTTTTATATTTGACATAAAATGGATACAGTGAACAAAATATATTTTCTCTTATTTCAAATGTTCAGTAGGCATTACCACATGTTTATTTAATAGACTTTTTAAAGAAATAACATTTCATTATAGCATAATGTTAAAAATGTTCTCAGTGTTTCTAGATTTTCATGTTACTCCATGTTTCTTTTTCACTGTATAAAATATTAATTAGTCCTGCCTATTAATATCTGTCAATGACATGACACTTAATTTATTATGTTAATTAATTCAAAAATACATTAAAATCCAGTTAATACATACGATGACTTAAATACGCCTCTTTAATGAATTTCATTTTGATATTTTTGCAGTGCTTAAGTAGTTTGTTATAATATTTTAATATGATTTATATTTTGTTAAAATATTATATAATTTTCAATGCGATGTCTATATTAATCTTTTTTATATTACATTATTATATAGATAGATAGATAGATATTGGACAGGTAGATAGATAGATAGATAGATAGATAGATAGATAGATAGATAGATAGATAGATAGATAGATAGATAGATAGATAGATAGATACTGGACAGGTGTATGGATAGATAGATAGACAGACAGACAGACAGACAGACAGACAGGTGTATGGATAGATAGATAGATAGATAGATAGATAGATAGATAGATAGATAGATAGATAGATAGATAGATAGATAGATAGAT
>NW_015505282.1:1531807-1532063 GCF_001515645.1 Sinocyclocheilus grahami | reverse complement strand
ATGGATAGATAGATAGACAGACAGACAGACAGACAGACAGAGAGATATATAGATAGATAGATAGATAGATAGATAGATAGATAGATAGATAGATAGATAGATAGATAGATAGATAGATAGATAGATAGATAGACAGATAGATATTGGATAGATAGATATTAGATAGATAGATATTAGATAGTTTGATATTAGATAGATAGATAGATAGATATATTAGATAGATAGATAGATAGATAGATAGATAGATAGATAGATA
>NW_015505282.1:1522345-1531451 GCF_001515645.1 Sinocyclocheilus grahami | reverse complement strand
TAGATAGATAGATAGATAGATAGATAGATAGATAGATAGATATTGGACAGGTGTATGGATAGATAGATAGATGGATAGATAGCTTTTATCCAAAGCAACTTACAAATTACCAAAAGAGCAATGATACGCAAGTGCTATAACAAGTCTCAGTTAGCTTAACGCAGTACACGCAGCAAGGGTTTTTGTTTTAATTATATAATAAGTAAAAAGAAAACAGATAGAATAGAAAAAAGAATAGCGCAAGCTAGTGTTAAGAGGCCTAGATCTGTCTTTTTCTCACGGACACTCTTGTTCGTCATCTGTGGCGTGGTTTGTGCAGTATTTATATGCAGTAGTTAATGACGGCGTGTTGTTTGGTGTCAGCGGTCGTCTGTGTGAAGGGCCTCTCTGGGCTCCGGCGGGCTGTGAGCAGCTACTCTGTGAGAACGGCGCCCCCTGTGTGGAGAGCCACGGTACTGCAGTCTGCCAGTGTCTGCCGGGGTTCGGCGGGCCGCGCTGCGAAAAACTGCTCAGCGTCAACTTCATCGACAGAGACTCGTACCTGCTGCTCAACGACGTCAAGAAGCGGCCGCAGACCAACATCACGCTGCAGGTGCGGCCCGTTCTGCAGCACAGAAACCAGCTCATCGCTGTCTGTGTACAAGTGAAAGTGCTGTGCAAATGACACAAAATAAATAATACAATTGCAAATATATGTTAATAAATGAATATTGCAAATATATGTTAATAAATAAATATATGCTAATATATAATTATATTATCACTTTGTTATATATATGTTAAAAGTGATATTTACTGTAGTCTATCTAGAATATGTGGCAGCATATATGTGAACTATTACTCGCATTAAACCACTCAAACATGCATATTAATGTTGCTATGAGTGCTCTTTAATTTCTGATAATGAGAGGGAGACGGTGACCTTCACCACATGCCCAAAATATAAAGCAAAAACAGCTCCATAATTAAATAGTTTTGGTCCAAGCATATGCCTCGGATTCATTTTCTCTGACCTTGGCACGTGAAACATCTGCTGAACGAGTATATGTAAATGTAATTGTAATTTTAACAGCCATATGTCAGAGTAATTGTCATATTTTTTATGTTTCTGCTATTGTTAGATTCAAGGATGCAATACAAAGCATACCGTGAAACACACAAGACATACGAAACACTCTCATTTACAGATGCATTGCGGTAATATGTATTATGGAAATAAATAAATTATTAACCACTGGTAATATATTAGTAGCACATGGTTAATATAAAAGACAAATATTTAATATAAATATAAAATAATTCTATTAAACATTTATTTTGTGAGAGTTTGTGTGTGTATATATATATGCACACATATATACATGTATGTAAATATATATATATACACTGTATATACATATTATTTATAAATATTTTACGTCAAATATGTAAATATACATTACCGTCCAAAAGGTTTTTTTTTTTTTTTTTAAAGAAATAAATACTTTCATTCAGCAAGGATGCCTTAAATTGATCAAAAGTATAAAAGTACTAATATCAGTAAAGGCATTTATGATGTTACAAATAAGTCAAATATTATATTGCATATTATAATATTATTAGCTGCCATTCTATGTAGTTGTACCACATAGTTAAATAAAAGGAAAATATATAAAACAATTTAACATAAAAAATAAATAAATTATATATTTAACAAATAAATACATTTTATATAAACTATTTAGAGACTATTGTTCACAAGTTTGTTTTTTCTGGAAAGAAATTAACCAACGATGCATTAAATTGATCAGAAGTGACAGTAAAGACTTTTATAACGTTACAAACAAACAAATAAATAAATAAAATTACGAATTTTATTACTATTAATTGCATATTATTATCCACTAAAATAAACATTAGTACATGGTTAATGTAAAAAAAGCAAATATTTAATATAATAAATAGTTATTTATATTGTAAGTAATACGATTTTAAGTTAGGTTTTCTTAATACAGAGATAATATATAAATACATTTTATATTTTGTATACATGTTTAGAAATATCTAGGAATATATATATTTCAACGCTATCGTTCAAAGGTTTGTTTGTTTTTTTTAAGAAATTGCTATTTTTTTCAGACAGGATGCATTAAACTGATCAAAAGTGACATTTAAAAAAACATTTATATTGTTACAAAAGATTTACATTTTTTTTAACTTTCATTGAAGAATCCTGAAAAAAATATATAAAAATTTAGCAGCGCAACTGTTTTCAACATTGATAATAATCAGAAATGTTTCTTTGCAAATCAGCATATTACAGAATATTAGATTGATCATGTGACTCTGAAGACTGGAGTAATGATGCTGAAAATTCAGCTTTGATCACAGAAATAAATGACATTTTACTATATATTCACATAGAAAACCACATCGCAAGAAGACGCACAGAAATCTCAAACATTTGAGCAGCACTCTTGCATTTGGACTCTTTCTCTCAGGTCTCCACCGCTGAAGACAGTGGGATTCTTCTCTACAACGGCGTCGACGACCACATCGCAGTCGAGTTACACGACGGCCGTGTCAAAGTGACCTGCGACGCAGGGAATCAGCCGGGAAGCACCATTTACAGGTTTACATTACAGACCACACTCCACATTTAACAAGTCAATACACCTGCTGTAATTCACTGCCTGTTTGCACAGCTCGGAGATCGTGAACGACGGACGCTTTCACACCGTCGAGCTGGTGACTTATGACCAGATGGTCAACCTCTCTGTGGACGGAGGGCTTCCTACGACTCTGGATAGCTTGGGACACATCCAGCCCCTCGCCAGAGACGCCCCGCTATACGTCGGCGGTACAATTTCCACATTTGACTGTAAAACATAATTCATTGGATGAACTCACTTTAATTGAGGGCAGGATTTCCATCCAATAAATATGTGTAGCCCCAACTCATAAAAACAAATACATGCAATTAGGGGTGTGCGATATATATATAATCTGCAATAATATCGCAATTGTTGTTTTAATGATGTGCGATTTTTGACATTATCGAGTATTTCGCAAAAACCCTTCAAAACACCACTCATACATTAGGTGATGAAGTCTAGATTTAAACTGCGCATGCGTGTTTAGAGTGCGTTCTTTCACTGCATGATTCAGTATTAAAATGCATTTACAATGATCACAAAATTTAAGATATGGGGACAGAAAATGTATATATTTATATGATTTCATATAGTTAATGAATATCACACAGAGAGTACCGTTTTTTCTCCTAAAATTACCATGATTACAAATGTAACCGTTCAATAAACAAGAAGTTAATTAAGAGACTTACGTTTTAGACGCCATATTTCCTGTTTTTGCGGTATTTCGACAACAGAAATCATCCCAAACACAGCCACAGCACTGTTTTGCATCTCTGAGCAACATGACGGTGTTTCGTTCCTGAAGGAATCACCCGTTTAAATGATTCGGTTCAATCGTAGTGACTCACTTATTAACAGTGACTTGCTGCCACCTACTGGCGGTTTCAATTTCACATTCAGAGTATCTTTTATTATTTAAATGATTTCAAACGTTTTATGTTTCAAAACATGTCTGAGCAACATGACGGTGTTTCGTTCCTGAAGGAATCACCCGTTTAAATGATTCGGTTCAATCGTAGTGACTCACTTATTAACAGTGACTTGCTGCCACCTACTGGCGGTTTCAATTTCACATTCAGAGTATCTTTTATTATTTAAATGATTTCAAACGTTTTAACTAGAAATCAGTGGTTAAGTTGTATTTACAACACTGTTCCAGAACAGTTCAACCCAAATATTCAGATGTGTGCAGCGCATTTTATGAAGGACTGTTTCCTGAACCTGCAGAGTAGCCTACAATGCGTCTGTGCACAAAGGCTGTTTCTATAAAGTGGGGCAGTTCCAACTTTGCAAGGACAGTCTGACACTTCTGACTCACAGCCTGTAAGTAAATTTTTTATATTTAAAGAATTTGCCACTGACGATTCAAACGCGAGTTTTGAGCAGTGTAGAGTATCGCTTGTTGTTTGTCGTTTCTCCGATCACAAATACAAACATGGTTTTATGTTTTCGCGGCGCAATACGCAACACAATGCGTAAAAAGACATTATAATCAGTAATTATGTCCCCACTGGATGCAACAAATGCCTCGTTTGTAATGGGTTTTACTGGTGTTGTCTCGTCGTGCTGGGAGATGGCATCACAGTATGGTAAGGGGCATAACATTTCCGTCACACGCTTGAGGCATTCGGCCAATCACAACGCACTGGATAGCTGGCCGAACAGCGTACACCTCGCTTTTCAGAACGATGAGCTTTGTAAAAATCGATGCGTTTCAGAAAGGCGGGGCATAGAGGAGCAACAGTAATGTACAGTATGTGGAAAACAATGTGTTTTTTTTTTTACCTTAAACCACATAAACACATTGCATTACACCAAATACACAACATAATGTTTTTTTAGCAACGTCATATGACCCCTTTAATGTCCCAGTTTTCCTCCAAACTCCAAATGCTTTCCTTAGTCAATAAAAGTAATCGAGTTTTTGCTGGTTTGTGATCTTGGTTTTGTTCAGTATTGGTGAACTCGAGGATTTCATGCTCCGGGCGGAATCCAGGCTTAAAGAGCCGTTGTGCAGTGGAGACTACCAGGCTCTTGTGCAGGTGATGGGTTACCTGCTGGAGATCAGAGACAGGCAGACTAGTACAGACCAGCTTTTTGAACCTGTCATTGATGTGGTCAATCTTCTGGAGCAGTATGGAGAAACCCTACCTGAGTGTGTTCACATGCAGCTTGAGGTGAGAGTATTTGACAGCTCTTAAGAATTATGTAAAGAGACGGCCATTTGAAGGATGTCATCTTTGTGTATCTGTTTTGTCATGACCTTTTTTTGTAAAGTTATGTCTGCTTTGCATCTACATTACCATTTAAAAATTTGGGGTCAACTTTTTTTTTTTTTTTTTTGAGAGAGAGATTTTCATTCAGCAAGGATGCCTTAAATTGATCAAAAGTATAAAAGTACTAATATCAGTAAAGGCATTTATGATGTTACAAATAAGTCAAATATTATATTGCATATTATAATATTATTAGCTGCCATTCTATGTAGTTGTACCACATAGTTAAATAAAAGGAAAATATATAAAACAATTTAACATAAAAAATAAATAAATTATATATTTAACAAATAAATACATTTTATATAAACTATTTAGAGACTATTGTTCACAAGTTTGTTTTTTCTGGAAAGAAATTAACCAACGATGCATTAAATTGATCAGAAGTGACAGTAAAGACTTTTATAACGTTACAAACAAACAAATAAATAAATAAAATTACGAATTTTATTACTATTAATTGCATATTATTATCCACTAAAATAAACATTAGTACATGGTTAATGTAAAAAAAGCAAATATTTAATATAATAAATAGTTATTTATATTGTAAGTAATACGATTTTAAGTTAGGTTTTCTTAATACAGAGATAATATATAAATACATTTTATATTTTGTATACATGTTTAGAAATATCTAGGAATATATATATTTCAACGCTATCGTTCAAAGGTTTGTTTGTTTTTTTTAAGAAATTGCTATTTTTTTCAGACAGGATGCATTAAACTGATCAAAAGTGACATTTAAAAAAACATTTATATTGTTACAAAAGATTTACATTTTTTTTAACTTTCATTGAAGAATCCTGAAAAAAATATATAAAAATTTAGCAGCGCAACTGTTTTCAACATTGATAATAATCAGAAATGTTTCTTTGCAAATCAGCATATTACAGAATATTAGATTGATCATGTGACTCTGAAGACTGGAGTAATGATGCTGAAAATTCAGCTTTGATCACAGAAATAAATGACATTTTACTATATATTCACATAGAAAACCACATCGCAAGAAGACGCACAGAAATCTCAAACATTTGAGCAGCACTCTTGCATTTGGACTCTTTCTCTCAGGTCTCCACCGCTGAAGACAGTGGGATTCTTCTCTACAACGGCGTCGACGACCACATCGCAGTCGAGTTACACGACGGCCGTGTCAAAGTGACCTGCGACGCAGGGAATCAGCCGGGAAGCACCATTTACAGGTTTACATTACAGACCACACTCCACATTTAACAAGTCAATACACCTGCTGTAATTCACTGCCTGTTTGCACAGCTCGGAGATCGTGAACGACGGACGCTTTCACACCGTCGAGCTGGTGACTTATGACCAGATGGTCAACCTCTCTGTGGACGGAGGGCTTCCTACGACTCTGGATAGCTTGGGACACATCCAGCCCCTCGCCAGAGACGCCCCGCTATACGTCGGCGGTACAATTTCCACATTTGACTGTAAAACATAATTCATTGGATGAACTCACTTTAATTGAGGGCAGGATTTCCATCCAATAAATATGTGTAGCCCCAACTCATAAAAACAAATACATGCAATTAGGGGTGTGCGATATATATATAATCTGCAATAATATCGCAATTGTTGTTTTAATGATGTGCGATTTTTGACATTATCGAGTATTTCGCAAAAACCCTTCAAAACACCACTCATACATTAGGTGATGAAGTCTAGATTTAAACTGCGCATGCGTGTTTAGAGTGCGTTCTTTCACTGCATGATTCAGTATTAAAATGCATTTACAATGATCACAAAATTTAAGATATGGGGACAGAAAATGTATATATTTATATGATTTCATATAGTTAATGAATATCACACAGAGAGTACCGTTTTTTCTCCTAAAATTACCATGATTACAAATGTAACCGTTCAATAAACAAGAAGTTAATTAAGAGACTTACGTTTTAGACGCCATATTTCCTGTTTTTGCGGTATTTCGACAACAGAAATCATCCCAAACACAGCCACAGCACTGTTTTGCATCTCTGAGCAACATGACGGTGTTTCGTTCCTGAAGGAATCACCCGTTTAAATGATTCGGTTCAATCGTAGTTACTCACTTATTAACAGTGACTTGCTGCCACCTACTGGCGGTTTCAATTTCACATTCAGAGTATCTTTTATTATTTAAATGATTTCAAACGTTTTATGTTTCAAAACATGTATGCATTTGTAACTGCAGGTTAAATGCATTCATGTTCTGCACTAAACAGTAGTGAGTAAATACATCTAAATGTCACTTCAGATGCAGCTTCAGTGTTTCCTCTGCATTGCAAAGATTAATTTTGTTGATACTGATTTCATTTGGTTGGTAACAGCCCCAGTGTCTTATTGAAATGTCTTAGCCAAAACGCCACTGTTTCAAGTCCGTTTAACACAATGCAATTGTTTAAATGGGAAACCTAACGTAATGGTGTTAAATGAAAATTTTTTTTTAAAAATAAACTGAACAGGTTTGTAAAATAATGTTTATAAAAGATAGTTCCGGTCCTTGATTCTGATTGGCTGAGCCGCGTTCGAAGCTGTTGTATAATACTCTACAAACATACACCGTTGTTTACTTCTGTGTGTTGCTCGACAACCACTTTGTTGAAACCACAACTGTTTCTGAGGAACTACATTGTTTGGTGGAAGAATACTGTTTTTATTAATATCATTACACTTTATTTGCTCCGTTTTATTTTGTGAAACCTTACTACGTATATGGAATAACCGTTTTATAAAAGCAATAAGCCCCGTGAAGCCGTGGTTTACAGTGAATTTATAATGGCTAAGGGGCTTTTAGGCACTCCGCTTCGCATCATGCCTAACAACGCCCCTTAGCTGTTATAAATTCACTGTAAACCACGGCTTCACGGGGCTTATTGCTTTATTTTGAGTGTATCTCTAAATGTATGTTTTATCCATCAGGAATGCCTGAAAGTGCGCAATCGCTGTCTTTGAACCAGTGGCCGTCTCTCAACGGCTCCAGTTTTCAGGGCTGCATACGAAACCTGTACATTAATAATGAGCTGCAGGACTTCAGGCGCACGCAGATGAAGCCGGGAGTGGTGCCGGGCTGCCGGGCCTGTCAGGAGCTGCACTGCGTGAACGGACTGTGTCAGCCGGACCCCGCCGCCGGGCCTGTGTGCCGCTGTCAGCCGGGATGGGCCGGCAAACACTGCGATCAGGCCCTGCTGGCAGCCGCTACCAACCCCTGCCAGAAAAACAAGTGTGTACCTGTGTGTTCATGGTGCATGAAAATCTGGAATCTGAGGGAATCTGATGCCTTTAAAGTTGTCCAAATGAAGTTCTTAGCAATGCATGTTACTAATCAAAAATTAAGTTTTGATATATTTACGGTAGGAAATGTACAAAATATATTTACTTAATATCCTAATGATTTTTTTGGCATAAAAGAAAAATGGATCATTTTGACCCATACAATGTATTGTTGGCTATTGCTACAAATATACCCCAGCGCCTTAACACTGCTTTTGTGCTCCAGGGTCACGTATAATAATTTCACATTTAGTTGTTAAGGTTATTTAATACGAAAGCCTAATATAAAATATATTAGATTTTAAATATATTAATGTAACATCAAATATTACATTTTTAAATATTAAAAATGTTTATTATATAATATGTAAAAATGTTTTAAAATAAAAATATTTTATAGATAAAATACATATCTTACATAGAAAAAATATTATTATCTTATATTTTATATATTACACTTTTATAGTATATACCATGTGGAAATGCCAGCTTAATGTTTCTATTTAAATGATTTAATTTTATGATATACACATACTGTTTATATATTTTATATAAATTAAAATGTTTTACATTTTATCTTTAAAAAATAGTTCAAAAATGATTTTATGCTATATAACCATGTGGTAATGCCTACTGAATATTTTACATAAAATAGAACAAAATGTATTATTTTGATATTTTATGTAAAATATACAACCATTTCAATTAATCTATATTCTAAAACATTTGTAATATTATTTATTTTAAATTGTTATATTAAATAACCATGAGGTAAAGCCAATTGAATGCTTTTATTTTAAAAAAAAATCATCATTTAATAATTTTTTTAGAAAAATATACAGTAGCTAATATAATTTCTAGCTAATATAATTTCATACATAAAAATATATATTTTACACATGATATGAAAACATA
>NW_015505282.1:1483229-1522335 GCF_001515645.1 Sinocyclocheilus grahami | reverse complement strand
ATATATATATATATATATATATATATATATACTGTATATATAGTGTGAGATTGAATCAGGCTCATCCTATTGAAGCATCGAATCTTCGACTATTCGGGGTCACCCCTACTTCCGTGTAGTAATTTAATTTCATAATATAAAAACAGTATTATCTAGTTAACTTGTGTAAAATATTCCATTAGCATGACATAAATCCCTGCTGTACCACCAACTCCTATTTAGGCAGTTTATAATCATAAGGCCAGATTTACTAACAGCTTGTGCCAATGCAAACCGTCTTTTGGCATTAAAGAACTACTGTTAGGATTTACTAAAGACGCACTGAGAAACAGTAATTTTTGCAGCTGACCTTATTTGCATATGCATTTGTAGGAGTTTAATTTTCAGTATTTAAATGAATCACGCAAGATGTTTTATTAAGGTTTGCGTTAATTTACTGCTGTTTGTGCCATTATTTATCAGCCCAAAAAAAAAAGCGCGTCTTAACCCATTTAGTGCCTGTGTTTTTAGTAGATTTAGGTGATTTTTTTGGCATTGTGCTCTCATGCTAATTTGCCCTGTTTAGTAAATCTGGCCCCTGGTCTAAACCTGATTGTCCTCTCTTTTGCTGTAAGCTGTGTTCACGGCACCTGTGTCCCGGTGGACCTGCAGTCGTACCGCTGCGAGTGTGCGGACGGTTTCCACGGGCCCCTGTGCGCTCAAGAGGACGAGTCCCCCGGCCCCTGTGCGGCGCTCTCATGCCAGCACGGCTTCTGCGAGGAATCACCCACGGGACAGGCGCAGTGCGTTTGCGACAGCGGCTACAGCGGCCAGTTTTGCGACACAGGTAAACAATGCTCATTTACACAACAAACCATTATCATAAGTCAGGGTTTCCCAAAGTGGGGTTCGTGAGGGAATTGCAGGGGGCTCGTGAGTTGGCACACGGAATGCCTACGAGTGTATACCATTAACAAATTAATTAAAAAAAAAATTTTTGCAAAGAAATGTTACAGGTTTATACAAATGTGTGATGTAAATGTAAAATCTTAAATGTATAAAAATAATTCTCTTTTTGGGAAACCCTGTGTTAAAAAATAATTCGTTGCACAAATGTCATAATTGTATTGTAAATTACAGTAATATGAATTTTTATAGTTTGTTGAGTGTAATAATAACAATAAGATATGTAAATACTACTGAAACTTTAAAACTGATCAAAATAAATGTTTTTAAAGTTAAACATGCAGATGTGCCATTCAATTATTGAAATATTTACTTAAAATCTCAGGGGGTACTTCAAGTAAATAATTTAGGTCAAAGGGGTTCGGCTGACAAAAAAGTTTGAAAACCCCTGTCATAAACCATAATCTGACTGCAGAGCTGGGTAGTAACTAAATACATGTAATCTGGATTATGTAATCAGATTCCAAAAATTAAGTACTTGTAATCAGATTACATTTTAAAAATACTCGTAATTAGACTACAGTTACTTTTTTTATTGCTTACATGATTACATATTATTCAAACAATAGCAATACAATTATTAATAATTAATTGATTTTCCCTAATTCCTCTATTTCATCTTTTAAATGTTCCTTTTTAATATAGCCTACCGCTTAAATACATTCAGAAAGTCTTCCAGTTTTGTTGACATTCACACAAAGACCAGTCATTAGTCAAGTGGATATAATTAATAATACAGAAATAATTAATAATACAGAAAATTGAAAGGCACAAAAATCATTTTAAAAATCAAGTTTTAAGAAATGTTTTCTCAACATTGCAACTACTGATGAACACATTAAATTGTATTTGAATTATCACTAATCAGTAGGTTATTTAACCATGTATTACTGTGTCTTTGGAGGGCTTTTGTCTTTCAAACACATTAAAATGCAAATTCACAGTATTTATTATTTACATGTAGGGATTCCCAAAATTGTATTTGTCTCTTTCACTTAATATATTTATTTGAATTCCCTCCTGATAAATTAAGGTGATAAATTAATAATTAAGCAACACATTTGCAAATTCACGCACAGTTCTCCGACATTGGTTATGATCACATGACATGCAGGTAAACAAATTATATTTTTTAGTAAGCGTTTTATTTTGATGATTTAATTAATTAGTAGCTTTTCATTAAACTTACGAACCCCCTGCAGTTCTTCATGAACCCCAGTTTAGGAAATAAAGGTCGACCGATAAGGGTTTTTCACTGGCCGATACTGATATTTATAAATCAGGGCAGCCGATGGCCGATATATGATGCTGATTTTTTTTTTTTGGCCGATATGTTTGCCTGATTTTCTTTTTTTTTTCCCCATTCATCTCATAAAAGAGAGTTTGAGTAAATGATTATTGCAGGGTACAAGATAGTAATAGTAGTAGTAGCCGAATTCATAGTAATAATGCATGGCTCAAAACTTAAGCACCTTCTCAAAAACAGTTCTGAAGGATGCTTTTTGTTTATGTTTGCTGACAGACACCAGTGTTTCCCCACAGTCTGCAAATGCAAATTCATTCTCCGCCAGCAGGAGGCGCTTTTGGAGCGGGAGATATATCGGTTTCCCCGGTAACGACTGTAATCAAATAAGCGCTGCACTCACAAACTCTACTTTATCAGGCATTACAGGAAAGACGAAATTAAAATGAAATCAAAGCTTTTCTGAAGACGGTCGGTTCTTTGCAAAGATACATTCATATAAAAATACTTAATCTGCATTTTAATTTTGACACGTGCAGTGCTCAGTTTATTCAACGAAGTATAAGCCTTTTGGAAAATCTATTTGTGGCAGTCAGTTTTAATATTGTGACGAGCCGCCACAAATAACTCAATGTATGGGAAACACTGGACACTGCTAATGGCCATATAGTGAGAACAAAAATTAAAAGCGTTCACAAATATTACGGTGAACGTGTATATTTCACCAAGTGCAACATGTTCCTGGATCAACAATATTCAAATAAACCAATCAGAATTGGGGGATAAGTTTAAAGGAAAAGTCAATTTTAGCCTTACAACCAGAGTTAGGTGCTTCTACACCCTTGCTATTCAACCATCATTTCCCACTGATTTTAGGGATAAATTATGGGTAGGGTAGGGTGAGGGTTAGGTCTATATTTTTGGACAATAATGTTGATGCAAGATCAACAAAAGATGTTGATCCAGGAACATTTTTTACTTGGCAGAATTACTGTGACCCTCTGACCCACAGACACATTTCATGAGGAAAGTTAACGTGCACATTATAGTCAGCCCAGAAGTTTCATCTGAATTGCACGCGTTTCTACTTTCACATGCAAATGACTTGTTGCACTTATGAATCTGATAAGCATGGTCGGCATCAATTCTAGTAGGGTAAAACGTAATTACGCCTCCTAAACTGTCTGTTTTGCCCTGCCATCATTAGCTGAAGCTGTGTGTGAACAAGACGCTGATGCAGAATGTGAGTTGCTCCGTCTCTCATGCAGCCAGAGGGAGAGAGATTCTCCAGCATCCCACAACAACGCTTAGCTGCCCCCAGACGTGCCTGCCTATAAATCGGCCTAATTTGCAGCACAATCGGCCGATGCCGATTAATTAAAAACATGCCAAAAATCGGCAGATTAATCGGCCGGTCGATCAATCAGTCAATCAATCGGTCGACTTGTATTAGGAAACTTTTATGTAATGTAATGTTTAATGCACTTCAGGTTGTTAATAACAACAAATGTGTAATATATTTTACATTTACATTACATTTAGTCATTTAGCAGATGCTTAAAAGTGACTTACAAATGAGGACAATAGTAGCAATCAAAATCAACAAAAGAGCAATGATATGCAAGTGCTATAACAAGTCTCAGTTAGCTTAACGCAGTACACATAGCAAGTTTAAAAAATATATATAATAAATATATTATAAAATAAAAAACAGAATAGAAAAAGAATAGAGAAAGCTAGTGTTAGAGGCCTTTTTTGCTTTTGTTAATTGTATAATAAATAAAAAGAAAACAAATAGATAGAATACAAAAAGATTAGAGAAGCTAGTGTTAGTGGGGTTTTTTTAGATATCAATATGGTACAAGATTATCCTATTCAAATCAATATGTTAGGTTACAAGTACTCTGATTTTATTACCTAAAATGTGTAATGTAATGGATTACGTTACTAACTACAATTTGTGTCGTGTAATTTGGAATCAGTAACGGACTACAGTTTTCAAGTAATACCCAGCTCTGTCTGAGTGTAATCTTTGCCTCCAGTGGCTCCGTGTCAGGGCGAGTCGGTGCGGGACTTCCATGGCGTGCGGCGCGGCGAGGTCCAGTGTCGCAGCACGCAGCCGCTGTCCTGGGTGGAGTGTCGCGGCGGCTGCAGGCCGGATTCGGGCTTCTGCTGCGGCGGCACCAGGGCACGACGCAGACGCTACAGCTTCGAGTGCGACGACGGCAGCTCATTCACGCAGGACGTCGAAAAGACGATCGAATGCGGATGTGGAAAGTGTGTGTAGTCGTCAGAGACCACAGAAGACATTAAAAGAGAAAATAGTGTGCATTTGTATCTGTGGACAGTATAACATCTGTGAGGTAGCTTGAAGAACTATTTAAGAAAAGATAACCCTTGCATGTGAATGATGAATTATGGGTATTTTGTGCTGTCAGGCGAGGAATTATTAATGTCGAAAGTAAAAATCTAACAAGTGGATCTTAGAATTAAGAGTACAGTTTAACGGAGAGCATGTTATACAGAATTTATAGTATTTAATATAAATGTAAAATATTTGTTTAGCATTAATTTGAATTGTAATATATATACGGTTTTTAATTTCCATATAGTATTTTTCTATGTTGAACACTGACATCGGCGATGTGTAATTTTTTACCTTTTAGTCTGTTTTCTACACACAATTGTTTGACACAGTCGTTTAAGCAGCTTTTTTGTTTCATTTAGTGCCTCATAAGTGTTTTTGTGTTTGCAAGTGTTTCTATTTATTTCATTAAAGGTTTTTGCCTCTTTAAAAGGCTGGTTTTACCCTACAGTGTTTTTTTAGGTCTGTTTATGTGATTTCTACCAAGCCGCATGCTGATAGAAATATATATATATATATACATACATACAGTGGGTACGGAAAGTATTCAGACCCCCTTAAATTTTTCACTCTTTGTTATATTGCAGCCATTTGCTAAAATCATTTAAGTTAATTTTTCCCCTCATTAATGTACACACAGCACCCCATATTGACAGAAAAACACAGAATTGTTGACATTTTTGCAGATTTATTAAAAAAGAAAAACTGAAATATCACATGGTCCTAAGTATTCAGACCCTTTGCTCAGTATTTAGTAGAAGCACCCTTTTGATCTAATACAGCCATGAGTCTTTTTGGGAAAGATGCAACAAGTTTTTCACACCTGGATTTGGGGATCCTCTGCCATTCCTCCTTGCAGATCCTCTCCAGTTCTGTCAGGTTGGATGGTAAACGTTGGTGGACAGCCATTTTTAGGTCTCTCCAGAGATGCTCAATTGGGTTTAAGTCAGGGCTCTGGCTGGGCCATTCAAGAACAGTCACAGAGTTGTTGTGAAGCCACTCCTTCGTTATTTTAGCTGTGTGCTTAGGGTCATTGTCTTGTTGGAAGGTAAACCTTCGGCCCAGTCTGAGGTCCTGAGCACTCTGGAGAAGGTTTTCGTCCAGGATATCCCTGTACTTGGGAAAAGAAGAAAAGATTTCTATTTTAAATAAATGCTCTTCTTTTTATCTTTTATTCATCAAAGAATCCTGAAAAAAAGTATCACAGGGTTCCAAAAAAACATTAAGCAGCAAACAGTTTCCAGCACTGATAATAAATCAGCATATTAGAATGATTTCTGAAGATCACGTGACTCTGAAGACTGGAGTAATGATGCTGGAAATTCCGTTTTGATCACAGAAATAAATTACATTTTAATGTATATTAAAATTTGCACAAAGAAGAAGACGCTTTAAAAATAAAAGTGATGAGACAACATAAAGATCAGCTAGGTGCTCCTTATTAAACCACAGGAAATTTGTCAGCAAACCCTAATGAAACGCCGACAAGCCATTGGAGAAGGTGATTCATAAAGCAGCAAGAGCCAGGTGAGAACATTTGATTGCTAAGCTTTTACGGCATTCGTTTTCATTCCTGTCAAAAATTAAATATGCTACCCTGACTATGGTCTATAGCAGGCTCAGCACACAATGGCTGTCTAAAATAAGTCCTTGAAAGGGATATTTATATAGGCCTACTTCTATTAAAAAGATATACTAATATTAAATAAAACCATTAAAAAGTATGTTCTGTAGAGTATAAATGCGTGTAGTATGCATGCAATCCAGACTATGTAGTCATTGTCATGTGACCTACCAGTGTCAGTTGTGTTGCTCCGCTGCCATTCACAAATCCTCTCCGTGGCCTCATGGGAGGTAAAGTGTCCCATCAGATGCACGCTTCAGCAGCTCTCTTCTCAGAATACTTTTCGCTTGTTATTTTATGAATACCGTGAATTTAGACACTACTTTGTTCACATACTGTTTTTCACCTACAGTATACAGTATGAGTGATTCTATAATTGCAGGTACATTTGGTGTCCAAAGTCATTCTTTTTTTTTTCAAATGGTTATATTTAATTCTGTATTACTCCGTTATGAATTACAAGATGTTACAGGCCATAATAATTTAATTAAATAGCTGAAAATCATGATTTCTTGTTGTTTGAATTAGTCAGTGCATTTTTTCCCATCATGTATTATTGTGTAATCAAAATATTTTATTGTACGTTTCTTTTGGTAATATTTCATTCATTTTATTTATGAAAGCCCTAAAGAGTCATTTACCTAATTCTTCAACATTATTTTTTCTTATAAAAACGTGTGTCCGTGAATCTTGCGTCAACCCTGTTACCGTACCATACTTTGCCTTTAAATTGGTGGAATTATCTCCCACAACTATGTAAGATACAGGAAATTGTCACTTTCCCTCACTGTTACGATCTGAAGCATTGAAAAGTCTGTGTGCTCTCGCTGAGAAAATATTTTAATCTAAAAAGTTCTTACACCAAGAGTTATTTTATAAAGTGTCAAAATTTGTTACCACAATTTCAAAAGGAAAACAACATTTTTCATTGATCACACTTTGTGTTATTTAAAAGTCTTTTAATCATGATTTCATTAGTGCCATGTGCTCTTAGCATTTATGCTAGCAAGTGGAGTTTTTGGCAAAAAATAAATAAAATTGTCAGTTCTGTTACCGTCAAATTCTGTTACCAGGGTAGAGTAACAATGCTGACAATAGTGTAACAGAATTGACAGTCCACCGGACAATTCTGTCAATTCTGTTACTTTACAATTCTATTACTTAAAGGGTCAACTCTGTTTATTTATTTATTTTATAAATAAAATATTTTATTTATTGTTGTTTATTGTTTTTATTTATTGACTGTTTATTTCATTTTATTTATTTGAACTATTTTCAAAAAAACTATAAAATTGTTGTTTTAAAATCTAATAAACATTATCGATTTATTTTTGCACCCTTATAATATTTCAACATTTTTTTTATTTACTGGATATTGTATATAATATATTTTCAGATGAAAAATATTTGCTCCAAGTGGACGGTTCTGTGAAGACATAATTTTTAAGGTGTGCTTAGGTAAAATATTATCTCAGTTTCAAGTGTTGGAATGTAAGGACTGTTTGTCTAATGAAACAAGAAGGATTTTTCCTGTTAAGATTTATTGTTAATTCTACACATTGCCTAATTTGTCCGTAACAGAGTTGACAAACAATACCATAAATACATCTGGGGTTTTTTTTCCATTAAAAATACATCTGCTTGGCAAGCACTAAAAAAAAAAGGAAGTAACTTGTGTTTGGCAAGCACTGAATTATTAAAATTAAATGTTTTCAATAAGATACAGAAAAAAACTTCCATAACTTTCTGAAATGCCAAATGTATCTCCAATTATAGAATCACCCATGTGTGAAATTATATGTGATTTTGGATGCAGCCAAACATGGATTGGGTCATAAATATTAATTCACGTTATGTGAGGTTTGCAAAACTGATTTGCTTAAAAGGCAGATGTTGGAAGGTAAGTATTATCCATGTGGTATGTTGCGTTCAAGTCATGTCAAAAAGATCGTATTTATAAAATGAACGCATGTGAACTTCACCACAATGTTGTAATAATGGGTGGGAAACTTGAAAATGGATGCAGCGCTTGGTAGATTGTACAAATTTATAAATAAAAAAATGAAATAGTAAATAATTAAGTAAAAAACAACTAAATTGAATATACAAAACATGATAGCGTTGCATACGATAGAAAATAATGAAGTGTACAGCACCTTCATGAATTGAATAAAAAAGTAAAAAACCTAACTAATGCACATTCTTTAAGTTTCATTTTGTAGAAGTAGAGATAAAAAATGGGTTTCACACTCACGTTTTATACTATTAGGGGTTTAGGACTCTTAAGCTTTCACTATAGCAATAATAATAGTGATGTTTGCCTAAGCAACCACCACTAATAAAACCAGTGTATTATATACAAACCTTCAGAACAGTATAAACAACAAAACCTTGCAATATTCACACCATATAAAAGCATTTATTGTTTCCGCAATAAATTAATCAAAACATCCTTCTCAGCCACAACAAGAGGCTTGAATCCCTGTCCGTGCACCATATAAACTCCGCACCTCTGCTGCTCAAGCATACACAGCTATTTTTAACCTAAACAACTCACAATGCTTCAAATTAGCTGTGGTAACCTCTGTACCAAAGTTGTCTAATCCAAGCTGTCTAATGATTACAGACCTGTTGCTCTAATTTCTGCTGCTATGAAGACATTGGAGCATAGTTTAAATCCCTGGACTTTATATACTACTGGAGGCAGCAAACAACCGTGCATATAGGATATTTAAAGGAACTTCTTTAATCTGTGAAGTTTACAGTGTAAATCAAATGGCTCCAATGTTGTCTCTAAAATATCTTATTTTGTGTTCTGCAGAAGAAATGAACACATACAGGTCTGGAAAGACTTGAGGGTAAGTAAATGATGACAAAAATTAAGCACTGATGCCATCTAAGAACCATTTTTAATTCCCTAAAGAACCTTTCCTTAAAAAGATTCTTAAAAGAACCATTTTTTCTTAGTATGAAGAAAGGTAACCTCTGTACCAAAGTTGTCTAATCCAAGCTGTCTAATGATTACAGACCTGTTGCTCTAATTTCTGCTGCTATGAAGACATTGGAGCATAGTTTAAATCCCTGGACTTTATATACTACTGGAGGCAGCAAACAACCGTGCATATAGGATATTTAAAGGAACTTCTTTAATCTGTGAAGTTTACAGTGTAAATCAAATGGCTCCAATGTTGTCTCTAAAATATCTTATTTTGTGTTCTGCAGAAGAAATGAACACATACAGGTCTGGAAAGACTTGAGGGTAAGTAAATGATGACAAAAATTAAGCACTGATGCCATCTAAGAACCATTTTTAATTCCCTAAAGAACCTTTCCTTAAAAAGAAGAATGAATTTTCTTAGTATGAAGAACATTGAAAAACATTTAAATTTCCCTTACAAACAATCTTTTGTCCAATGGAAAGGTTCCGTGATTGTTAATGGTTCTTCATGAAACTATCAACGCCAAAAAAAGAACCTTTATTTTTTAAAGTGTTGTTTGCTATAATCACTTCCCAACCCTATCTGTGCAAAAGTTTATCAGTTTTTAAACTCATGCTCATGAAAGCATGTCATTCACATATTAGAGAGTCCGAAAACTATCAAAAATTAGTTTATCCATCTAGAAAGTATTACATTTGTTTAATATAATTTATGTATGTGCTTTAACAAAAACATAAACTTTTAGATGATATCAGTTGTCAGTGTTTAGCAATGTATTGGATGTAAACTGTCAACTGAATAAGACAGACATAGATTAATTTCTTGTACATGCCTGTGAGAGTGTAATGTTCTTTGTGAATTGTCCTCAGTTTCTTAATTGAATCCATTTTCTGCAGTTGTTATTCAGTAATGGGCCACTTGCTGAGTGCTTGCAACTGTGCACAGTAGGAAAGGCTCTATGATTATGGACCTGACCTTTCCTCTCACTGACATATGTCAGTTTAAAACAACGGAGGCCCTTAGTGGGTAAGTGTAGTGTTGTTGGTATTGTTAAAATATGGACCAATCAAAAATGGGTGATGTCAAATGATTTCGCTGATGTAATGCATTTAAGGCCTGCGTGCACAGTACACAACAACATTGCGATTAATCTCAAATGGTGTAGCCATTTAACATCTTGATGTTGCTGACTGGTTAATATCTAAATGGCACTTTAACATAATTGGTTTCCTAAAAGAAAAGAAAGTGGCCAAAATTAGAAGGTCATTATTAGGCATATACCCTCTGTCCCTGGCACAAAGAGACATGCACATGCAAGTGATTTTGGAAAATAAGGTGTGTGTGCATATAAGCATATAAAATACTGATTAGGAGAAAATGCAGTGATCTGGATATATTTTTGGCACAACGTACAATAAATATTTTGAACTGCCGTGATATTTCAGTAGTTCAACTCTGTTATGCAGAGGAAAAAAACAATTGTTGATCATTTGTTTCCATAACAGAGTTGAACTATTGAGGCTGATGTGTCCATGTCAATCTCTCTACAGTAGTTCAACTCTGTTATGGGGGGAAATACAGTGATCAGGATTTTTTTTTGGCACAAAGTACAACAGTAAACATGGTGGAGTGCAATGATGTTTCAGAAGTTAAACTCTTATGCAGAAACAAAATAACAGCAATCAGTTGTTTCTATAACAGAGTTTAATTATTGAGCTTGACATGACCTTGTCAGTCTCTCTAGAGTAGTTGAGCTGTGTTATGAGGGGAAAAATACAGTGATTGGGATTTTTTTAGGGGGGAACAACAATAAACATGTTACAGTGCAATGATGTTATGGGTGGAAAAATATAGTGATCAATTGTTTCCATACCAGAGTTGAACTATTCAGGTTGATGTGTCCTTGTCAGTCTCTCTACAGTAGATTCTACAGCGTATAATACTTTAGCTTCATTCATCGCATGCTGTTCAGTTGCTTTGACACAATCTGTATTGTTAAAAGCGCTATATAAATAAAGGTGACTTGACTTGACTAGTTCAACTCTGTTATGGGGAAAAATGCAGTGATTAGGATTTTTTGGCACAAAGTGCAACAGTTAATGTGGTAGGTGCAATGATGTGGGAACAAAATAACAGCGATCAGTTGTTTCCATAACAGAGTTGAACTATTGAGCTTAACATGGTCTTGTCAGTCTCTCTAGAGTAGTTCAGCTCTGTTATGAGGGTAAAAAAATACAGTGATCAGGATTTTTGGGGATACAACAGTAATCATAGTACTGTGCAATGATGGAAAAATTCAGTGATCAATTGTTTCCATAATAGAATTGAACTGTTGAGCTTAACATGGTCTTGTCAGTCTCTCTAGAGTAGTTCAGCTCTGTTACAGGGAGAAAAAAATATAGTGATCAGTATTTTTTGGAGGGCACCATGTACAACAATAAATGTGGTGAGGTGCAATGATGTTTCAATAGTTCAACTCTGTCATGCAGGAAAAAATAACAGCGCTCACTTGTTTCTAAAACAGAGTTGAACTATTGAGCTTGACATGGCCTTGTCCTTGCTAATCTCTCTACCATAGTTCAACTCTGTGATGCCTAAATAACAGTGATCAATTTTTTATGGAGCTTGATATGGCCAGTATATTGGCAAACACAAAATATCGATAATATTGACAGTATAGTGATAAAGTTTATGTTTATATTGGCCTTGTCAGGATGTCTAGTTCAGTGAAAATTTCAGTGATCATTATATAACAATATTGACTGTAGAAAATGTGCAGTGGTGCAACGATATTTGTCTGCTAAAGCTGCTATTAGACATGTTGCACTGATTTTCAACTCTTTAACATTAAACCCTGGAAAATTTTGAATGCTACAGGTTGGTGCAAAACATGTTTAAAGATAAATGAAATGGCTTATTTTTTTTATAATTATAATAATAATAATAATTAGTGATTGATTATAAGGCACGCTTCCTGTGACAGGGTTGAAATAATGTAGCATTCATTAATCGTTCACTAGATTAGAAAATATCTAAGACTTGGATGATTTCTTGAATATTAATCAGCAAACCTCAAATGACGTGACAAAAAATGAATATTTTATCCGAGACAACAGTAGAAACATGCAACAACACCATTAAGCAGTCTCAACACTTCGTTTTCACAACAAAAATTTATTAGAAGAATAGTGGTTTTCATAAGAAGGTTCTAGCATCCAGTGAATACTAACTTGCACAATATTACAATTAAAATGTTGAAAAATGGCATTTTTTTCCTAATGGGTAAAATATAACCAGTAAAACTCCACACATGCACAAAGACGGATCTAATCAGCATTTTGCTTAACGGTCAATGCAAATAAAAAGAAAGAGAAAACTTTTTTTTTGTTTGTTTTTAAATTAGACCACAGAAAATCTAATCATTTTTTTCCTTTTCAATTTTTTTTTTTTTAAAAATCACATACATTAGGAGACAGCTTATTATTCATTAGCCCAGCTCAAAAATAAGAATTTGCATTCAAACGGAAAACAAAACAAACCCAAAACATATAGTGCAATCAAACAAAAATAATAGTGATCCTCGTAAGTGCTCTAACACGGACATCGATAATAGTCTAGAATAAGTCAAACACACAGTACAAAAAAGAACAAATTAATATACATAAATAAATCTACAGTACAAGAAAATATTAAACTATACAATGTTTTTTTCAAAGAGTAAACAGTATATACTGAAATGAGGTCTATTCCAGTTCTGGAGCGCCTGTCTTCCAACAATTGGACTGACTCGAAGGAACCAGTGTGTTACAGGTCAAGATGCCATTTCCTAAAAAGCACTCCTTTCGATCTAGATGGTCTGAGGTATATCGAAAACAGAGAAGATTCGGAAAAAGCAGCACCTTATCCCACACTGTGTTTTAAAAACCCGTTCCGTCTTGTATTAAACGAGTTAACATGTAAGTATTTCATTTTTTTGCCTTAAATCAAGCCTGAACTTTTGAATCCAAGCCTGTGTGGAAAACAACAAACTCGCTGCCTGTTATCAGGCATCGCAAACTAAAACCCATAACAACGAGAACAACAGGAATGTTCCAAGGACTGCAAATCTGAGGGAAAATAACAACAAAACTCAACACCAAGACTAATTGAGGAGTAAATGTTTCACGCGACCTCTTATGTCGCTTTAATATGCACGATTCCGGTCTTTCTAATAATAATTACAGACGAAAATCAGCATAACACAGCCAGTTCATAAATCCTTCGTTAAGTATCTGAGCTTTTTTGACAATAAGAGTAGGCACCTAAAAGCTCTAGAACAAAAAAGCAAGCACAAATTAAAACCAGAAAATCAGACCGCAATGTAAAGCCATTCACATATCGAGAGGCAGTTTTTTCGCTGAAATACTTACATGCTAAAAGCAGAGACCGAAACTACCAATTACTGACTGCAAATGTGAAAGATCAGGCCTTGCGCTGTAGAGGTACGTCTGTATAGGAGTGCTGAAACCGGTCGACCACTATCATTGAGGGCTCTGATGTGGTGTTTGTCGCTATAGTGTTCTATTGTCTTCAGGCATTTGAGGCACAGTGTGTGCAGAAGAAATTGTAATGAAAAGCACTGTCTGGCTGAGTGTTGCTCTTCACCTGAAGTTTCAGCTTGACATTCATTTCGTATATTGTACTTAAGTCTGGATACAAAGAATACAAAAACTAAAAAGGACAGAGGAAAAGAAATGAAGCGACAACAGGTTAAAAATGACTTTCGTCACGAGCGACCGTTTTATTCTGCTCAATTGTTCAAAAAATATGTACGTTTTTTGTCGCATTTTAACAGCTAGGCCGCAGAATCTAGAGAAAGTACCTGAATAGATTGAATCAGAGTCGTTTGTCCCTGAGGGATTCGTAGTTGTGGCTTAATAATAGGATTTAAGGTAAATAGAGAAATGGTTTAAGGATCGTTTTTCTTTTTCATTTTTTTCCCCACAGATGATCAAGAAAACCACTACTCAGAGGCTTGTCTTATCAGAAACCGTCCAATTTAGTGTATAAGAAATGGTTTATCCACAAAATGCATGAGCAAAAAGCAAAAAATTAAAAACCTCAAGCAGTTTCACACATTCATACACAACCAGCTCACAGCCACGGAGACGTTTCACTTCACACGAGAAATTATAATAGTAATAAACATCATTATCGTTAAGAAAAAGCAGTTGCAGCAAAGCACACCCAGGGCGCGTTTCTTCATCGTAATGAATTAAGGATGATTTTAGGACATCGTCCGATAGAGATCCAGTGTTCACAAATAATTTAACCATCCGACTTCTGAACTGAAATTTCATGTACATTTAGCAAGCAAAAATAACAAGCAATACCGCAAAACCTGGCTGATAACTTTTTTTTCCACGGGGAAAATTTATTTACATTGAATATTTTATAATCACTTAAAAAGCTGTTATTAAACCAAAATGGTAAAAAAAAATCTAATAAATGAAATCACGGAATGGGCACGAGACTATATACACATCCACCTTAAAAAGTTTGCGCTTCCTCTTAATATATATTTTTGTTTGTACAGTATTGTGGAAAAAACAGCTGTCTGCACCACTGCAGCGTTAGATGCCTTACAATAACTTAATTTATTCTTTGTTTAGCTCACTTCAAGACTAACTACCATTCCAGTATGAGCACGATAAAAGAAACTTGTGAGAAGATGAAAACGAACTATACAAATGCGGTATACAAGAGTCTAAATATACTGCACTGAAATGTTTGTTCCCTGAATCAAATGAGGAAGAGATAAACATCTCGTTCCAGAAGATAAGTATATAACTATACAGAACATTATATACAATGCACTGTGACTGTTGAGTGTATATATATTTAAGAACACATTAATATAATAACCTATAGCTTGTCCTAAAGTATGTATAGATACATAAAAAGTTTAAGTATGTTAAGAGTTTAAATTTTTTATTCTTTTTCCCCCTACATTCAGTTTAGCTGATAATGAGAATGAATGATGAATTTACGTTCGACAAATGCGTAAACTATGGCTTATGCTTAGCAAACTACCTCTGAAAAAGACAAAGCCCACCTTTTCACTTTAAAATCTGGTTTTGAATTGAGCCTCAACTTAATTTACGGTAATAGACTGAAATCTGCAATTAGAAACATGGTACTTGGCCTGATTATTACTGCGTTACTTTGAAACGGACTGTAAAAATAAGCATTTACTACTGAGGCAATGTCTTCCCTTCCTAAAACGGCATTCACACTGTCATCGATAAAAACGCTGGCGGTCACGAGTCTGCTGTACTGTTGGTTGCCAGAAGACGTTCCTACTCAACCACAGTATCCAAATGAATCAGGTGACGAATTACAGTCTAGGCTCCCATTGGTTGCCACCTCACTGGCAACCAATGTCACATCATCAACACTTTGTCACATCATCAACACTCAAGTCGCCTCAAATTGCCAACTCTCATTGGAATCGAGTGACTCGCAAAGTGCTGTCAGTGTGAACGCCGCTTAACCTTGTCAAGCACACAGGTGAACGATGAATGAAATAATGGTTCATTTGTTCCTGGGACTAAAAAACAAACATGAAAGGAAAGTAATGAAACCTCCACAACATAAAAAGGGCAGTGAAATGATAGAAGAAGAGACGCGAGAGATGGGGAGGCAGTGAACAAGGCTCTATCTACACGTGGAGGCTGTCAAGATTTACATGGATTTATTATCTGAGGTATTCTGTGTTGTAAGGTTTTTTTTTTCTTTAACTTGAAACATCACACATTGTACAGACATCAGAAACAAAATAAATAGTCTTTGTGGCCTTGTAGGTCTCGAGGGACCGAATGAGAGGTCTAAAGTTAGAGCGTCCATTTTTTTTGTTTCCTCAGGTAATTCGTACTTTACAATCCGCGCCGTTTATAAAGCACTGAACTAAGGATATTTGGCTGAATCTTTTTATATGCAAAAGGCGGTCTGATAAGGATGTCGAGTTGAGTTGTCCGGCTGTTGGTCGACCTGCTTTCTTGGGCCTGCGACAACAAACTCACTTTTCTCAAGTCAAGGGGACTTAAATCACGAGTATTGCCTTGCTAGACTCATTTTCCCACTAATAGTTTAATACTGCAAAATAAAATCACCAAAAACATTTTTTAACCCAGTTTACTGGTAGGATTCTGGATTATGAGCAGTAAAAAATGGAACCTAAAGGCAAGCGTTTTTGATAAAAGTAATCACAATATCAATAGTATCAAGAAATATAGAAAAGGTATCAATCTTTAGCCGAGCCTAATCATTCCACTCTCATGCATTAACCTGAGGGGGTATGGGAGAAGGGATTCGATCATCATACTACACTGAACGCCGAACCTTTACAACGTTAAGACTCTACTCGGAGAATTCTTACGAAACTTTAGAAAGTACTTGGAATTATGAGCACAGCCGAACAGTTAGCAAAAGGCATTTTTGCTCCATAAAGCTTCGACTCCATACAAGGAAAAACCCACAAAAAAGGTGTAAGCACAGCATCCCATCAAGAGATAAGATGCGAGCCTTTGACGTATGCAAATGCGACCAATCGCATTTCTCGCAAACAAAGATACTGCCCACAGACTGCATTTGGCTTGATTTTCAAGGGCACAAACTCTTATGGTATGGTGTGACTATACTAGTTTCTTGAGGAAACACGCATAACGACGCGTTTCCAACTTTAGAGGTGATCGGTCAACCTGATTCTTCCCAAACACTGGTCTTAGAAGCAGTCGAGATGCATAACTTGGGACCTTTATGATCCAAAAAAATCATTACCTCTATCAAAAACATGTTTTATTAGATACAAATATGTGCATGCGGAATGTATAACTGCTTTCCGACAGAACGGGACCGTGACTTTGGGAATGACGAGCCAGTGTTATCCGTGCATCTAAAATGCTACATACAGTACAGCACGAAAGCCGATCAAACCGCCAACATGTTTATACAACCTGATCGACAAAAGCCTATAGGGACAGTCAGTCCCTCAAGATACAAGTCATTTTTGCTTTACTACCAAAGGGCTCCTATGTCAAAACCATCTGCAAGTTGAGGTAGCAAAACGAATAATCCTAATAATCCCGCAGAACTCAATGGACTGCAGGGTTGAAACAGTCATGGATGAAGTTAATGGGCAAGAGCAGATTCAGGCATCCAGTGCCAACATAGTAGGACAAATTGCAGAAAGAAGGAAACATCGTAACTCCCAACACATCTCAAATTCTCTACATTTGTGTCTTAGAAAATTTGAAAGAAAAACAAAACTATGCCTACATTTCAATGGTAGAAATTGCATGTAAAATACTGAAAATGCACAATCTTGGTATAAAATAACAGAAAATAATGTGGGTTTTGCTTAAATGAAAGACTAATTAGAATAGGCACACCTTTACTTGTGAATGATCTTGCAAGATTGTCATGGCAACACAAGGGCAGCCCTTTCACAGCCAAAAGTTCTCTAGAAGAACGTTGGCCATTTGATCAAATCTATTTTCTCCTAGCTGCTTTCATTTGTGTATTCACTGCTCTATTTGACCTCTCACCGAGCTAGCATTGAGCCCCTTAAGAACGACTAAGTCATCATTGCCATCCATATTAATGTTTCATTCTAGAGACAGTAGAGGCTGTTGTTCACTTTTCATGGCTCGGTTCCATATAATTCACAGTTTCACTGAAGTCTTTGCAGGAACATCTAATTTTAATGACGAAGTGTGTAATTTTATTGACGTTAAAATTCTTTGTTATCCCTGTTTTATGTAAACTAGAAAATAACTTGTTGGTTGATTCCCCTGAAAAGCGTAAACACTGGCACATTTTAAAAACGCTGATCAGTGGTGCGTTTCCCGACAGCATCATTAGCCTACTATTGTCGCATGTTTTGTCGTTACCAACATATTTCAACAATTTGGTGTTTCCCGAAATCATAGTTTAAATGAACATTTGCAAACAGCATCGCAAACTTACATGGCTGGAACTAGAGCTCTTGATCTGTGGTTAGATGCATCGTTTGTTGTTGGCAAGGCATATTGACGTAAATAAATGATGCTCTTGGGCACAAAAAGCAAGCTAACATGCAGTATTAGCTATATTATCCATTCAGTTTAAAAATCCACCTTTTTCCTGAACACGGAAGTCTTGTTCGCTTCGTAAAGGAAAAATGCTTTATATTTCCGGTCTCTGGTGTTTCTAGTCAAATTAACGCACAGCTTAACCCTGCGCACAATTTTATATTTAGTTATATTTATAAAGTTTCAATTAAATTAATTCAGTTGATCATTTGACCCCATTTTAACATAGATTTCTATGGAGACCGGAACAGGAGGGCATTCAAACGGAAGTAAAAATCCATCATGGCGGCGCTCATCGGTTACTCAGGAAAAAGGTGGATGTATTAATTTCAATTTATATATTTTAGGGTGTCCTCAATAAGTGCCATTTTTGAAGAGTGTGCATGTGCATAAATGTGTAAAGGAACTCCGGAGTATGATGTAAGAGGGAACCGCAGTAAATCAAACATCAAATAAACTAAAATGACAAGGAACAATAAACAGCGAAGTTGTTATCAGGTGCAATGTTCGTTACAGCAACATCACAGAGATCTCGAATCGATCAATTAGTAGAAGTTATTACCCTACCACCTGCGCGTGCTGTCATTAACGACAGTCCTATATTGTTGAACCAACATGGTTCAAATGACGGAGATGCGACCATGTTCGGGAAACAGTCGTGACTAGCTAGTTAGTTTCTACAACGATGCATCATACTATGGTGGTTAAGCAGCAACTTACATCGTGGTATGGGAAGCACACCCCTATTTGTCTGAGCATCCTGACAACTATAAAAGCAACTATGGTCACAAGTTCTGTCATTACCATCTGAGTTCAAAGGAATTTTGACCATAGTTGCCTAAAGATGCTTTTGGGAAACGCACCCCACCCCAGCATCGCAACAATGGCTTAACCAATAGAGTGTTTTTGGGGGTGTGGTTATCTGTTTGGAACGTGTTTAAAAACAACAACAAATACAATAGTGTTTTGCAATTCCACTAGTGGCCCAAAAATTACACACTTCACCTATATATATATATATATATATATATATATATATATATATATATATATATATATATATATATATATATATATATATATATATATATATATGTATATGTATTTATTTTTATTTAATTGCATTAAAGCAATCTAGACGACATTGATTCAATTTAATTTAAGAAAAATAACATAGATTGTAAGTCGCCTTGGTTAACGATTTTCGATTGTTGTTACGAATTACCTGTAGGTATCATCGGCTCATCATTTATATTAATTAGTTAACAACAATTAATCATGCAATGGTGATTGAATGCAATTATCGAACTATTAGTGAGGATTGAACACTGCAAAACAGGCACTCCGGATGACACCAAAATTCCAAAGAAATGCATAAAGTATACAGTATCATGGTGAACACAAATATCTGAGTTGATCTATTCTGAGCAAAACTGTCTGTGCATATTCCATCCGTTTTCTCTAAGACATGTTTCTCTAGACGGTTACATTCAAAACATGTCTTTTACCATGGCGTGTGCTGCAAGTTGTACCATGAAAGCTATTTTAAACTATACTGCTGCAAATAATGGAAATCTAAACTAAAATAAAATATTCAACTTAATATCATGCCATCAAATGAAAATGATGGCCCCTAAAACTACATAATATTTTCACAAACACAGAAAACAGTTATGGTGCAAGTAACTTTATCCTCTCAAGTGCATAGACTGACAGTACGATGGATATCTATAATTGAATTGGACTACAATGTTTGCCGACAATTTGTTTCTCCCAATTTTGAAGATGTTTTCTGTTGAATAAAGGTGTGCCTATTCATTTTTATCTCACCGAAAACAATGAGGAAAAAAGTTAAGAAAGAACTTGAAAGAACTGCAACATGACAAGATAATTTTGGGCTTGGGGTTTGAAAAATAAATAAATAAAATGCTTTGAATCTCAAAAAAAATAAAATAAATACAGCATCTCTAATATATATTTAAATGGCAGTTGAAAAGAGACATTTAATCAGATGTAATAATATTAAAAACATCTAACTTGGAGTGCCTATGTGTCCATATATGCCTTTTCTGTTTCTTTCTCATGTCATAACCGACTAGTTAGGCTACACGTTAGGAGTTATCAAACCAATAGCCTAAAACTGTATCACCATCCACATGATGTAGACCTGATGGTGTTTTGTGTGCATGTGAGTGTGTATTAATTGTGGCGTCCAAATGTGTGCCCTATTGATTTGAACTTTCGTGTGCTAACGTCAATAAAGTTGCATTCAAAAAGAGACCCGTGGTTCAGTTAAGCAAAGCATTAATATTTTAAAACGCACCGGAGGAAAACAAAAATGCGACTAGCGTTATTTATAAACTGCTTCCTTGAAAAGTAATAGTTGCGGTTTTTTTGGAAACGTGTAAAAGTCAAGTACAGGTCCTGATTTCTACAACTAAATGTAGAATCAGCTGCTCTGGAGAGATCTCACCTGAGGTAATGCTGTTATGTGGATATGCAGTGGAGGTCAAACAAAAAGGCTATCTGAGCATCTTTTCAGAGACGAAATCATTATGAGCCACTTGAGACAAAACAAATGGCACTTCATATGGTACAGAAACTGAGGTTGTAGCTATCAGCGTCGTTTTCCATCATTTCTTAGTGTAGCATTTCAATTTCAACCAGAAAAAAAAGACAAATAAAAAGATAAACAGTAAAATAAATATAATATATATTATTTGTATATGTATAGATTTTATCTTCCATATAAAGGTATCTCTTGAAATTTTTGGAATGCAGTTTTAAAACAAGTTTACAGAGAGCACAAAAACAATAGAAGGTTAACATTTCCACCTGTCCCATATTCTCCCCTTCAAAGGTATAGTGTCTTACCTACAGTATCCTTTGATATTTGCCTTGACGATCAACTTAACTTAAAAGATGGGACCCGTTATTGGCAAGATGCGAATGTAAAGCGAAATTTTTGATTGTATTCAAAAAGTTCGATTTTCTGTACCTGAATGAAAAGGGCGTAAATATTGGTCAGTCAGACACATGAAATGCCTCGCTTGCCATCCCTCTCGTAGAAGACAAAAAAGAGGGTGAAATAGGAAAATAAAATTAATTTCCCAGAGTTTCAACTGCTCCTTTTCTACGTGCCCCTGAATGGTATTTAAGGATGTGGCACAGAAAGGTGCGTTTATTCCCGAGGATGAGGTATATTGTGCAAAGACTGTAGTTAATATAACATATCTATGCACGTCTTGTACAGGTAGTTATGTCTGCATCGTTATCCGACTGACAAATATTGCGAACCCTTCTGCTGAATCTATCCTGAGATACGAAAGTACTGAAGGCTACAGGTGTACATTTCAGAGAAACGCAAAAAAAAAAAATTATAAATAAAAAAATTGAAACACGAGCAGCAAGAGAAAAACTAAAACAGTCTGTTCAAAGTATGAAATGTGAAAGTGCCATATTTTCTAAACAACTAGTTTAAGAAAGTATTCATAAATGGTTTTACATTCATTTGAGTAAAGACGGTATAATTTCTTTAAGAGGAGGATGCTTTTGGACAGGGGGAGCCGTTAACCCTGTAATACATTAATCATTAAAGTCAAATTAAATAAATATGTTGAAATGGCATGCACCATAGTGAATCAGACAGCTGATGATAAATAAAAGTTGCAGAATGTATAGTAGCTTTGTGAAAGTTCAAAACTTTCTACACTAGCCATAGAGAGCTGATCGTTTGAAACTTTTACTTTTAAGTGCTGCAAAACATCTTCCAGTCATAGCCATCAGTGCAATAATTTATAAGTGCCAATTATAGGGGCAAATATTCAATTATAATAGAATCTGTTTGTACTAGTAGTACTAACAATCTAGTTGTAGCTACTGATCTACTACTAATTTGCTACTAGTTGCACTTCAAAGTAATATTTATGTCTTGTTTTCCAGTAAACATTTTATAGGAGAATAAAAAAAGAAGTAAGATATAAGGGTAAAACAAATGTAATTCAAGGGTTTCAAATATTCTAAGAAACCAAGAAATCTTTAGATCTTTTGGTATTTTTACTGTAAAACAAGACAAAAATACTGGTTAAGATAATGTTTAAATGGCAAGAGTACTATTTTACATCACATTGATTAATAAATAAATCTGACTGATTGATTAAGGACCTAACTCATTTCTAATTAGACACTTCAAACGCTCAGCATTGGTAAAGTGTTGGTGCATTTGATGCCAGATGACCTAAAGGGATTTACACAGTAGAGCTTATAAGTATGAATATGATTCTATTTCTTAATACATACAATTTTCCTTCAACTTGTTTCATGTAGAAGTACAGTAGTATTTGATCATAATTTATAAACTGAACCAAATATGTCACATCAATGGTTTACTATTGTATGTTGCATTGATTAAAAATAATCAGATCTCTACTAATTTCAGTAGTGTCTCCAGACATGGCTATAATTGCAATGCAATTTCAATAAACAAGGCTAACAACACTAAAATAATTTTTGCTTAGTGAGATAATAATTAAAATGACAACCATACTTACAAGTATAGCATTTTAAGAAATATATACAATTTATACAAGCCTAATATAATGTGGGAAATTCACTAGGTCTAGAACTAAATTATAAGGGTGAGCCCAGGACAGTGTTCCCGGTTGTCCACTTTGATGACAACCCCGCCACCAAGTGTCAGGTTATAAATAGTTAATCAGCCTCCACTGAACTGGTGCATGCCATTTACTTAAATGATTCAAATTAAATAATGAAATAAATAAAAGGTACATTTCAAAGAGTCAGTTTCATCATCAGAAACCCTGAAGTTTGAAGTATAACTTCTGTCACAGACTGGGTGAGCACCAGGCAGTGATATATATACCAGAATGCCCTTCAAAACAACATCAAAGTGGAGCATGCCATTCCAAAAGCCTTCTCTTTAAAATCTTCACAGATCTATGCGCTTTCTCGGTTTTATATACATCAGACACCACAGTTTAGATTTGAAAAAGGGGCAATGTGACAATAAACAGTGAGGCAACACTAGACAAATCTGAGAATTCAAGCTGTCGATCACTGTATATTGAAGAGGTAATTTTTTCAAAACAAAATGAGCATGTTTGGGTCTAAGCTGCAGGACGTCGGGGGTCGTTGAAATGCTCCCCCATTGATCTTGCAAGTCTCCTTTATGCTATCTGCTACTGCAAAAGCTACTTTAAAACACTCCCAAACATATTCGCTTTTATTTTTAAACAAAGTGCTATTTTCAGAGAGATCTCAGAAAAGTCCCAACTGGCCAGGTGTTTCGAATGATAACATCCTACCAATATCTGCAATCTATGGCTCAGCTCGACCCAACCTATGCCCGGTATAAAGCCCTGCCCCTGACCCAATTCATTGACTGAGAATTGTGTCATAGGTTCCAGTTCAAGTAGGTAAGATGCATTGTTTCTCTAAAAACATGATCGCTATATTTGTCTCAGTTGCCCTGAGTTTTACATGAGGAAATGAAACTATTCAGAGACAAGAATTGGCTCTCTGAAAGAATGCTAATTTATAATATAACAGGGTTATTTGGTCATAACCCTACCTACATTTCCCCCCCACCTATGTTCCCCAAAATCAACCCTCTGCGAAAAATGCTCTTCTTTTTATAAATATACACATCAGCAACTGACTTATAAGCAGCGACGAGGGAGCAGCCAGAATCAGCCAAAAGCTGACTGCGTGCACCCTCCCTCGATTAAATTTAGTAGAAAGATGTGAATCGCAAACACGTTCCTGTCCTGCGTGGCTTAAGTCGGCATTGTCCCTTCATGGGCGTCGAAATCCTTTTAAGAGAGAGGCTCTCGTTAAGAGTAGAGTACTGTAAAATGAGCATTATGTGGTATGCCAGACAGAACAGTAAGTGCGTAATGCAAGCAGTGTCGAGGTAATCAGGTCTAATTGCCAGATTTAGGCTCTGGCGAGCGCCAGACTGAGAGTGTAGTGCAAAAGAAAGCGCTAGGGTTAAAGAAAAGTTTAGTTACAGTAAAGTAAAAAAAAAATCTTTTCAACATCACAAACATGCATCCCTGAATGACTAATCTTAAGCTTCATTTTTTTTTTTTAAATGGACGTGTCTAATTCTTAGTCTGTTTCAATGGTGCAGAATATAAAAGGAGGAAACTACAAAGAGTTGAAAGCAATTGTTTTACCTGTTAATAGAAAAACGGGCCTAGGATCGATCCCTGGTGAGAATCCAACTCCATTTGAAATAAATTAGTTTTAAAGATCATGAATTATTTCATAAACCTACCAATCAGAGGAGATAAATTCATTTTTGAAGGGTCAATTTCCAGCCTTGCACGTAACCCTTGAAACCCCGCTTCTCGTTTCTCAAAATGGCATGCCGTCCAAAACGCACGAGCACTAATGGCGCAGCGCGCAAAGTTCAGATGAAGGGGGCGAACAAAGGGTTCTGCTTGCTTTTTTTTTTAAATAAAATGTCTCTCTGTCGATACTCTCTTATGGCTTTAGTACGCATTTGTTGCTTTATGTTGTAAAAAAAACTTCAGCAAATGCTTGCAGTGTCAATGCGACCAGTGATAACTGCCAATTTGTTTCTTATCCCCAGTTATCAGGCTTAAATCCTCCCATGAATCCCTGCAGTTGTGCTCACCCAGATCACCCAGAAAATTGGCACAGTTAAAGCCCCATCTTCAATTCCAAATCATTTTAGTTTTTTGTGTCTGTCAGAATCTAAAACGTTTTCCGTTTTATGAGGTGTTCTGTGTAATCTACTCGGCTTTGTCTCCTGTCCCCTGCAAGACATCCACTTGCGTTGCGATGGGTGTGGTGGCAGGCGTTGATGTGGATTCGGTTTCGGCGGTGATCCCAGAGTCCTGCCCCTCTGCCCTCATCATCAGTTTAAGCTTTTTCTTTGGTGGGTTCTTCAGGGTGCCCAACCTCTCTTTCACCTTGTACTCCAAGGTACTGTGGGGAATACCGTAGATGTTCTGTGCCTTCGAAACGCTCATCTTCCCACCCATCACCACAGCAATGGCTTCTTCTAGAATCTCGCTGTTGTACTGCCGATAACGTCCCCTTTTCTTTCGGGGTTGCTTGGAGCCGTTCGGGTCTGCCTCTGGATCTGATGTCGGGTACTGAGGTCCCAAAGATGGCTGTTCGAGGTCTGCACCCCAGTACTCGCCCACGGCTACCCCATCGAGAAGGCCTCCGAGAGCAGCTCTGCGACTCTGCTTTGGCAAGATGGCCCTCAGCTTCCTACTGAGCGCGTTCTCCGAGTGCACGTTGCCCAAAGCTATAGAGCTGTAACTGTAGAGATCCGAGGCATTCCCATGGGAGTCCCAAGACAGATCCATGCCTCTGACTTGCGGGATCTTCAAGTCCACTGGAGGGGAATGTCCAGGTTCTTTCTTTACCGTGATGGAACCGGTGTCGTGGGACTTTGTACCCTTGGTGAACACGCCTTGGTTCTCCTGGAAAAGAGGCATGTCGTTTAGGTCACCGCTAACTTGTTTGAGCTTCAGGAGGCTGTCTAGATGGGATTTCCCCCATATCCCATCACGGGAAAGAAGGGACTGGGCTTGGCTGTTGAGGAGACCCGTGGACTCTAGGCTAGCCAAAGAAAGAGGTTGGCCAAGGAGGTGATGTTTCTGGCTCAGGAGTTCCTCTTTTATGAGGAGCGAGCGGGCCAAGGGTGGCTTGAGGGGCCCAGAACCAATAAAGTTCTCCCTTATCTCATCATGCAAGCTTCTCGGTGGCAAGCCATCCTCATCATCAACATCTCGATAGTTGTGATCAGCTCTCTGGGAACGCCTAATTTATGGAAAGATAAAATGTTCAGATGTGAGAATGTGGTTTGCCAAGGAAGTCTTGTACTTCAGTCTTGTAAAGGAAAGGGACAATTACTTTGTCTGCTAGAAAGTGAATAGGGCACTTTCCATTAAAAAGGTACACTTTGGTGTTCCATTACTTTTTTGTAAAAATTTAAAAATACCATGTTTTTGTGTGTGTGAGAGAACTATTAGATCACTGGATCTAACAGATCTCAACTGTATCCAAAAATTAAAGTCAAACGTTATAATTTTGACACAAACTGATGAATTGATAAACAACTATAGTAAAAACTATTTACAATGATTAATTATTTTAAATAACCATAAGCTTTTTTTTCACAACAATTTGCAATCAACCCTCTTACCACGTGACTTCTCCTAATTACAGCATGGCGACATTTTAAAGGCCTTTCCACACTGAGCACGAAAAAGCAAAACGAATATCGGATGCGATGACGCACTGGAATAAAACAACAGATTCCTACGGATGCTTCCACATAGACCGCGAACATTCACTCACCGAAAATGCGAATGCTTTTTTTCCGAACTAGTCCAACGAATCTTTTCAGTTTTGCAAAGTGAAAACACGGGCCGTCCAATAAGATTTGAGCATTACATCACGTGGCCAGAGCAACTCCTGTTTAGCGGTGGCGCTAAAAGCTCAGAACACAGAAGTAGAGGACTCAGAGTCAGAGCGTGTTCACTCTCTAGATCTTCCGTATTAAAAAAATCGAGTGAAACATTTTTCTACACATAAAATATGAAAGCAAATAGACATGATTATGACAATATATTTTCTGTATGTGTTTTGTATGCAGCTCATGGTATTTTTTAAACAATAAAGGATGTTTATGACCAATTTTAAGCAGCGTTATTAAACATACAAAGTCAACTATAGAAGTTATTACATGCACTCGATGATGGTTTAAAGTGGGTTTTAAGCAAATACATTAATTACATACATTTTCAAGTGTAGCTTGATGCTAATTGTACCTCTATTTATATTTTAGGATGTATTCTTGTAAGCATTATAGATAGTTTGTGTTTCTGGTGTAGAACCAAACTTTATTTATCTTAATTTAATGCTGTATGTTGAGCAGCGGACGGTGTTAAATCCATATACAAGATACATATCTGAGGGAAAATGCATTGCTGGTCGCGCCACCTAGCGTGCGGGGTGTGAATTAGCAGAAGGCGATCAATCGTTTTGCGCTCGATGTGAAAGCACCGTTCGTCGACGATTCACCTCGCTTTTTTGCATCGCGCTCAGTGTGAAACGGCCTTAAGACGTTGACTGAATTTATCAAGCCCAATCATTCAACCATTAACAAAGATATTGCAAGAAAAAATGTTCAATCACGTTTTCTTCAATTTATAGGAAATAATTGTTTCAACATTCCAGTTGATAAACTTTTTGAATGGGTAACAGGTTAGCAAATTTAGATTAAGTTAATATCTCACTGAAGTAGTGGGGTTAGCTAGTTTGCGACCAAATATTCAGTGACAGATTAACTTATCAATTTCTAGCATTTTTTCATTTAATCCATTTTGTCTTTTAAATTACATATTTGTATAAAGTTTCACAGACGATCATTCACAGTACCATTTTGTATCTTTCAGGGAACAAAAAGTATGATTAAAATAAATGTACCTCTCCTGAGGAAATTATCGCATGTACCTCAGTTTACTTACCCTAAAGTGTCTTAGTATGGAAAAGAAGGACACTGACTGTCTAAGCTGGAAACTGAAGGTCAAGGGATTGTCCCTAAACTATCACCATTGTTCTCTGATGACACTTCATGTAGATTACTCTGGCTCGTCTGTTCCTTCAAGCATCAGCTAAATTGTGAAATTTGATTCCTGGCCATGATTCAAATAAAGCTTATTACTGTAAAAACTGCATGCACACACCATTCTCTACCAGATTTATACAGATTTCACTACATGGAGGTACTTTTTTGTTTTTTCTTTTTTTATATATCCAACTAACAATTATTTTACCCTAAAACAGTTATTATCATTTTAAGGACACCTGTTATCTTTGCATTATATAGTTCGGGTTAAAATCCTTACTAGTAAATCTAAAATTCTTCAAAATTGTTTAAAATATATCAAAATACTTCTTACCCCTTAACTGTGGGCATGATTGAGAAACCATGAGAGCTTTTCAGTGAGACACTACCATGACTGTGGTTCTTCTTAGTTGAGAGGTCAAGGACTCCATCTGTAAATAAAAACATCATATTCTAAGACCAAACGAAGGAAAATCAATCAACCAAACTTAATCGCTGAATACTTAAGTTCTTTACATTCATTCTCTTTCCGAGTTTCTGGTTTTTGTGCTTATATAATCAATATGACTAATAATTATGATGATGATTATTACTAAATAAAAATATTAAACAAAATAAATATTTCATTAATAAAAATGAAAAAAATATAGTATAAAAAAATATATATATGATAATTCGATAATAATAATAATATACTGCACAGTGTCCTATTAACATGCAGGTGGCCTATAACTATAAATCATTAGAAGGGTTTTATTATAAAATATTACATTATGATAAAATTATTTTCTATCATATCTAATCTAATTTCTTAATTTTTGAAAGTTCATGTTTTTAATATGAAAAATTAGCCTCTTATACATCTCATTTATGCATTGAGGGGGGAAGAAACTACTGGAGAAAAACTATTGGACTAACTATTGGAGAACACCGGAGAAAAACATATGGTTTATTATTTTAATTTTACCCAAAACAGGGTGGCGTGAGCATTATGGAGCACTATAAACTTGCTATTTATGTTTCATAGCTTATTATAACTTATTTTTGGGCAAATCAAAGGTCAAATCTTTGATTCTTTTCAGCATGTCAGTTCTTTGAACTGTTTAAAACACTTATTCAACAATTAATTTGCTTCACTTTTGACACATTTCCGACACTTGAAAATGTACATGCTCTTTTTGTTTTTTTAGAACAAAAAATATTTGTAGGTAAACTGATGTTTATTATTATTTATTGATATTTCTGTGAATACAGATAAAAAATATTTTATATTTATAATGTTAATGTTAGTGGAAACCATTCCTTGATCATTTTTTAATTGAAACTAAAACCTAGGTATAATGTTACATATTCCAGTTCTTCAGTTGCCTATATGATAACTTGTTTTCAGATCAAATATATACAGAGTTCTGGCATGAAACTCTAGATGGCGCAGTCCGATAGGTCTAACACAATCTGACCTAATGACATCATTATCACATAGCACAGCTGATTGGTCTCTCCTGTAACGGTAGCCAATAAGCTCGCTGCTCAACTTTCAAATATATGACTAGTGCTTGCCGTAGCAGTTGCAGCTTGCTTCAGAAACCCTCCACCTTCCCCAGCTCCACCTGTATAGATCTGCTACGGGGTGATTCATGTATGCTATATGGGGGTTATTTCATATATGTTATATGTGCAGCAGCAGTATTTCTTACATGCTCACAGCAGCATGTGCGGATGTATTGGTAGTAGCAAGTTTTGGTACTTGCTCTGCCGCAGCAGCAGCGTAGCAGATCTATTCCGCATAGACCAAATACATTAACATTTTCATGTACATTACCATGCCAATCCCTCCGAGAGTTGTCATGACAGACCTTGAATTAAGTTACTGGAAAATAATTTTGCTTCTGAAATGTGTTGAGGATGTTTATTTATTTATTTTTTTTAAAAGACACAAATATGGGTTAAGAAAAGTTTTTTTGCAGCATACTGCAAACCACAGATTGAATTAAACACGGCTCTGACCTTGTTCGCTTGGTTCTGTCTCTGGTTTCTTGACGGTGAGGTCCAGTGGGGAGTCCTGGTCTGCCATGAGAAGCTTGCTGAGGACGGGATTCTGTGCGGAGGCAGCGGCGCCGGCACCGGGTGTGGAGGCGTCCGGCTCCAGCGAGGGCGCTTTCGGCAGGCTTTGGTCCTTGGTGCCGTTGAGCTGGGACTGGGGTTGGGGTACGTCCTGAGTTGAGCTGGTTTTTGAGGTATATTCGGCAGCGAACTGTCGGATCATTCGCTGCATGATCTCACGAGCCACTAGAGGAATGTGGGGGTCTGTAAATCTCGGGAGGTCTGCTGAGGGAAAATATATTAAGGAATAAATATATTACTTGTTTTTTTGAAGATACAGGGAAATTGATTTTGGCTACAAAACATAAAAAGTCTTTCCTTCAGTGATATTTACTGCTCACAGTTTACAGCAGTGCTATTTTAGTATAACTGAGATATTATTATAGTTTGAATCATTTAAAAATGTTTTACATTTTAATTCATTTTTATTAGTTTGTAATTAATTTCCGTTTATAAAACAGAGAGTTCCGGTGCTTGATTCTGATTGGTTGAGCCGCGTTCGAAGCTGTTGTAAATTACTCTACAAACACACACCTTTGTTTACTTCTGTGTGTTGGAACCACAACTGTTTCTGAGGAACTGTTTGGTGGAAGAATACTGTTTTTATTAATATCATTACATTTTATTTGCTCTGTTTTATTCTGTGAAACCTTACTACGTATATGGAATAACCGTTTTATAAAAGCAATAAGCCCCGTGAAGCCGTGGTTTACAGTGAATTTATAACAGCTATAAATTCAGTGTAAACCACGGCTTCACTGGGATTATTTCTTTATTTAGTTATATAATAGTTTTAATTTTTTATGTATATTATTGTATTTTTATTTCCGTTTTCATGTTACACTAAGTGAAAATAAGTTTTTTTGTTTCAGGTTATTTATTTTATTTCAAGTAACAATTTTTCTTTTAATGGTTTTAGTATTCGTTAACTATAATAACCCTGCTTCACACACATTTGAACAAATCTCTTGTATTTTGCAGTATTGATATTGAAGGTGAACATGATACAATAAGTTAATTTTGTTAAACATACTAAACGTACCTCTTGTCAATTTTTCTCTTATATTAATTTTATATCTTATAACACGGCATCATTAAACTATTTCACAATACACTTGGTTAGTGCCATTGTTAAAATCAAAGCCACTGGATATGGCAGACAAGTCTTTGAAAACATTTCCTACAGGGCAGTAAAGTCCTGCAGACCTCCAAAAAGGAAAAGCTGTTTCCTAAGTTCGTTTAGAGTAAAAAAAACATCAAATATACACGGCCAGGAAGAGAAACAGACGACTAAAAACATTTGAACATCAAAACACTTGGACATCCATATACATATGCTGTGTATATAATCTGTGTGTTAAAATTAAAATTTGATTTAAACTTGCAAGGGCTTTTAGGAATTGTCAAAATGAATTTTTGCCATAACTATTTAAATTTCATTTAAAAAATCTATTTAAAAAGGACATCAATTTAAATCACCACTTTAATTGCCTTTGTTTATAACGAAAAAAGAAAGAAAAATACAAAAATGCAGATTCTTCTGCAAAAAAAAAAGTATCTTCACTTTATCAACTACGTTGGTTTCAGCTTATGTAAAGTACAATATAATGCACGTCTTACCCTTTCTATAGAAGACAACATTGAGGAAATCCTCTGCTTGCTTCTCAAGTTTGTTAATGTTGGACTGCTCTTGTTTGAAGCTGTCTGCTTCTGATAAAACTTGGTTGTTCAAACCAACCACATTTTCCTGGAGAGAAAAAAATAAAATAAGAGACTATAATTCATTTAAAAATCAAAATCAGACCTATTTGAAAATTCATGTACATTTGATAATCATACTTCATTACGAAGTCCAATATTGTACCAATGTACTTGTCAGATTACTAGCCTGTAAAATGTCTGCAAATTTGTGAATATAAAAGCTGTTCAATGTCAGAGAAAGAATAAAGCTGATTTATCGTTTGAGGTTTGTTGTAGAAAATCCCCAGGGCAAATGACAGACAGTGTTGTAGTTCCTTCACAGTCCATCTGTCACATCTGAAGATGTGTTGTCAAGTCACCGCTTAACAAAAACTTAAGTTATAATAATAATTACCGACTGATAAACATTGAAAGCGTTAATGAGCATCTCCTATTTTTTTCTTTCAACCCCAATGACCCAGCTACTACAAACATATTTAAAGTGCTGCGTGGTTGAAAACATTCAATGACTCAGAGTGATATGTGGAATTGCTAATGCATTGTTTGTGGAAATATATAGATAGGAAAATAAGAGTGAGATTAATTACCTTCACTTTTTCACGTCTTAAGCAGCAAAAGAGACAATTTTCATTAAACGACCAATCTGACACACCCTCTGGCTCACAATCTGCAAGAGAATATAAAACATATCAGTGCTGCCCTTTTATAAACAAACACTAAATACCAGTGTTGGGGAAAGTTACTTTAAAAAAATAATGCTTTACAATATTGTGTTACTCCCTAAAAAAGTAACTAATTGTGTTACTTACTTACTTTTTATGGAAAGTAATGCGTTGCATTACTTTTGCATTACTTTCGCGTTACTTTTTAAATATGAGCATGGCTTGATTGTTTCTATTTATAGCAAATATAAAAGCCCTTTCACACCAAAAATTGTAATGAATAAACCTGAGGCTGAAGCAAAAGTAAATTCACGTCTGTACAGTAGAACACAGGAGAAGAAACACTCTTCAGCAATAAAAAAACAAAGCACAATTGTTAGTTTCTCTGAAGTAATTTTTGCTTATTAGTACGGTTGAACTGGATCATCAAAGGTCAGCAGCAAAGACATTGGTTAATAAAATGGGATTAGATACATTTGTGTTATTTAACATTTAATTATTGCAGGTTTGCATCATATTCTGAGTTTGCATTTCACTTCATTTTTAATTCATTTTGATGAATACTAAATCTGTTTTTTGTGAGTGGGATGAATTAATGCACATTCACATTTAGTCTAGAACTACAGTAACATCATGTTCACACAGTGCACACAACGCCTCTGTACTCCATATTTCTCCCAATATGAGGACAGGAGACTTGTCAGTCAATAAATGGGAAAACAAAGTAACTAGCATTACTTTTTTGAAAAAGTAACTCAAGATATTTTCTTGTAAATTAAAAAAGTAATGCGTTACTTTACTAGTTACTTGAAAAAAGTTATATGATTACGTAACTCGCATTACTTGTAATGAGTTACTCCCAACACTGCTAAATACACTTTGCAACATATTACACCAAACATGTTGGCCAGTTATTAATAATAATGCATTTAAAAATAATAATAATATTTTGTGTTTTTTCCTGCACTGACAATTTTCAGTAGCATTCCAAATAATATTTTGGGTCACATATTTTTTTATTTATTATAATATTACCAAACAATAAAAATATAAAGAAAGAAGCTGTCCTTTTTTCGAGAAAACTTCAGAAATACATCTTCCGCTGGTTGCTCCCCATGCAAAGGTCAGAAGCGTGAAACTGTTTTGTTACATTTGATTTGAGTTTGAAAAACTGAATTATTGCTCCGAATGCAAACTGCAATACAAGTGAACTTGTGTAATTTCAGTGCATACTAGGGCTGCACGATTCTTGCTAAAATGTGAATCACGATTTTTCTCCATGGGAATTGAGATCATGATTCTCTTACACGATTCTCATTTTTTCAACCAAAAATTATTGCACTCAAGTACAAAAAAAACAAAAACTAGAGCTGCACGATTCTGGATAAATTGAGAATCATGTTTTTTTTTTGTCTCAAATAGAGATCACGATTCTAAAACAAAGTAACTAAACAAAATAATGTGTGGCAAAATATGATTGCTGCAGTCTATTTAAAAGTGTTTAATTAATTTGAATGAAGTATTAACCATTTAATATGATCAAAGCTGAATTTTCAGCATCATTACTCCAGGCTTCAGAGTCACATGATCTTCAGAAATCATTCTAATATGCTGACATGCTGTTCAAGAAACATTTTATTATTATTATTATTATGATCAATATTTAAAACACTTGAGTAATTTTTTTTCAGGATTCTTTGATGAATAGAAAGATCAGCATCCATCTGAAATAAAACACTTTGTAACATTATACACTATACCATTCAAAAGCTTGGAGTCAGGTTTTTTTTTGGGGGGGGGGAAATAACATTCAAATAGAAAGTTATTTTAAATAGTAAAAATATTTCAAAATTGTACTGTTGTTTTTGCTGTACTTTGGATCAAATAAATGCAGGCTTGGTGAGCAGAAGAGACTTCTTTAAAAAAAACATTAAAAAAACTTACGGTTCAAAAACTTTTGACTGGTAGTGTATATGTATTTAAAATATAATATATTTAATACTTCAATTTAATATTAAAATTATGAAAAAGTTGTTTGAATCAATAATTCAACGACTCACTCATAAACCTACTGGATGAATCAGCGTTTTTGAATGATTCTCTTGAATAAATGATTCATTCAATTATACAATTTTTTAAGTCACTCTTCGCCACCTCGTGGTGAAACAATGCAATCGACACAAACGTTATGTGGCAGTTACTTTCAAATGCGGATTTGCTCTATTTTGGTCGCGCTACCATAGACATCAATGTTTATATCTGAATTATAAACTTTCATCCCAGTATTTCTGTGATAATATGAATGACTGTACGACAGAAATAATATTGTGTAGTTGAAAGGACTGTTTGTGAAGCTGTTTCTTAACCAAAAATGGTAACTGCTCTCTGTGTGTCAGCGGCAGTGCGAACGCAGATTTGAATCATCCGGTAAGACTTTGTCAAAGGTTTAATAGACACGGGAGAATCGTTTAGAAATTAGATCGTGTGTTTGTCTGAATCGAGATCGCGATCTTTTAACGATTAATCGTGCAGCTCCAGTGCATACTTTCAACTTTCATTGTTCAGAATTTAGCAAGTCAGTTGTTTAATTCAGGGCTGAGAGATATGTTTTGTTATACCTCATATCTAATTCTATATTTCAATATTCTCAGTAATAATCTAAATATTCATGTATTTTTTACATTCTGATCAAACACCCATTGAAATTGCTTCAAAATTGCTTCAGAATTCTTAAGAACTACATGCAAAAACTGTAATATTTAACTACATATATTTTTACTAGGACTGTCAACTGATTTAAAAATATTAATTAAAATAACCCACATATTAATATTTGCTGAGAAAAGCCCTTAAAGGAAGACATAGTCAAATGTATTGGTGACACCGACAGGAGTCATGTGCATGATCTTCTTTAGCACGAGAAATGAAATGACAAAGGTTTTTTGGTGTAAGAAACCTTGACTACCATAAGTGGGCCTTGGGGGAAAATTAAAGTGATAAATCTTGACCCCATATATGACCCCTTTAAATGTTTTTCTTTGTTATGATCTTTGACAGACTATGTTTCCAATACTGTGTCTGATCATAGCCGCTAGCTAACAATCACATGACAAGGACATTTTGTTTATTTTTAGCAATTGCTGTCTGTTGAATGATTGACTGCGAAATAACCCGAGAGGAGACAATCTTCCGTTCTTGACTGCTCCATGTATGTGACAGGTAAAGATGTCTTATATGCATATATTTGTCATTTTAATTTTAGGTAACTGTTTTTGCAAAAATAAGTATTTCTCTAACAATTACCAACACAAGTCAAAACTTAGGAAAAACATGAGCTTCTTCTCCAACACAATAATTTTTTCACTGTGTGAAGTTTTGATTTGCCAATCAAGAGCTGCACAAAGAGCAAAGCCATGTTTATATTCAGGTTTAAATTTAGTTTGATGTATGTGATTTCGATAGTTTAACTCATGAATGGTTCTTCTGAGCGAACAGTTAATGGTATACACCTTCAGAAACAGACAATTTAAACATTTTCTGAATGAACTGCTAATGTGCAATTAGATTGATTATATTTTATGAATGAATTTACAAAATGACTAAAGGGCTTAGAATAGAGCCTTGCGGTACTCCAGAACAAAAACAGAAAACGGGTGTTTTTCATCTGAGCAATTTTGTTTGAGTTGACCAAAACAAACAAACAAAAAAACTTTTCATACTCTAATTAGTTTATTTAAAGGTGCAGTACAGAAGATTTGTCCATTTAGTGGCTTAGGTATAAAACTACAAACTAAAAGCTGGGCTCCGGCTCAGCTTTACAGTGCAGATGAGTGTGATGGTTTGAGCCGTATTGGTGCACGTATAAGTTAAAAAACATTTCTGAAGCACAAAAAACAACTCAATAAATATAATGACGTGATAGTTTTAAAAAGACCAATTTTTTGTAACTATATTTAAGCATAAGTTAACATCTATAATTAATATTAGACTGTTGTAAGGATATGCAACAGAACAATGTGTTTAAAAATATATACAGTGGGTACGGAAAGTATTCAGACCCCCTTAAATTTTTCACTCTTTGTTATATTGCAGCCATTTGCTAAAATCATTTAAGTTAATTTTTTTCCTCATTAATGTACACACAGCACCCCATATTGACAGAAAAACACAGAATTGTTGACATTTTTGCAGATTTATTAAAAAAGAAAAACTGAAATATCACATGATCCTAAGTATTCAGACCCTTTGCTGTGACACTCAAATATTTAACTCAGGTGCTGTCCATTTCTTCCGATCATCCTTGAGATGGTTCTACACCCTCATTTGAGTCCAGCTGTGTTTGATTATACTGACTGGACTTGATTAGGAAAGCCACACGTTCAAAAACTTTTGACTGGTAGTGTATATGTATTTAAAATATAATATATTTAATACTTCAATTTAATATTAAAATTATGAAAAAGTTGTTTGAATCAATAATTCAACGACTCACTCATAAACCTACTGGATGAATCAGCGTTTTTGAATGATTCTCTTGAATAAATGATTCATTCAATTATACAATTTTTTAAGTCACTCTTCGCCACCTCGTGGTGAAACAATGCAATCGACACAAACGTTATGTGGCAGTTACTTTCAAATGCGGATTTGCTCTATTTTGGTCGCGCTACCATAGACATCAATGTTTATATCTGAATTATAAACTTTCATCCCAGTATTTCTGTGATAATATGAATGACTGTACGACAGAAATAATATTGTGTAGTTGAAAGGACTGTTTGTGAAGCTGTTTCTTAACCAAAAATGGTAACTGCTCTCTGTGTGTCAGCGGCAGTGCGAACGCAGATTTGAATCATCCGGTAAGACTTTGTCAAAGGTTTAATAGACACGGGAGAATCGTTTAGAAATTAGATCGTGTGTTTGTCTGAATCGAGATCGCGATCTTTTAACGATTAATCGTGCAGCTCCAGTGCATACTTTCAACTTTCATTGTTCAGAATTTAGCAAGTCAGTTGTTTAATTCAGGGCTGAGAGATATGTTTTGTTATACCTCATATCTAATTCTATATTTCAATATTCTCAGTAATAATCTAAATATTCATGTATTTTTTACATTCTGATCAAACACCCATTGAAATTGCTTCAAAATTGCTTCAGAATTCTTAAGAACTACATGCAAAAACTGTAATATTTAACTACATATATTTTTACTAGGACTGTCAACTGATTTAAAAATATTAATTAAAATAACCCACATATTAATATTTGCTGAGAAAAGCCCTTAAAGGAAGACCTAGTCAAATGTATTGGTGACACCGACAGGAGTCATGTGCATGATCTTCTTTAGCACGAGAAATTAAATGACAAAGGTTTTTTGGTGTAAGAAACCTTGACTACCATAAGTGGGCCTTGGGGGAAAATTAAAGTGATAAATCTTGACCCCATATATGACCCCTTTAAATGTTTTTCTTTGTTATGATCTTTGACAGACTATGTTTCCAATACTGTGTCTGATCATAGCCGCTAGCTAACAATCACATGACAAGGACATTTTGTTTATTTTTAGCAATTGCTGTCTGTTGAATGATTGACTGCGAAATAACCCGAGAGGAGACAATCTTCCGTTCTTGACTGCTCCATGTATGTGACAGGTAAAGATGTCTTATATGCATATATTTGTCATTTTAATTTTAGGTAACTGTTTTTGCAAAAATAAGTATTTCTCTAACAATTACCAACACAAGTCAAAACTTAGGAAAAACATGAGCTTCTTCTCCAACACAAAAATTTTTTCACTGTGTGAAGTTTTGATTTGCCAATCAAGAGCTGCACAAAGAGCAAAGCCATGTTTATATTCAGGTTTAAATTTAGTTTGATGTATGTGATTTCGATAGTTTAACTCATGAATGGTTCTTCTGAGCGAACAGTTAATGGTATACACCTTCAGAAAAAGACAATTTAAACATTTTCTGAATGAACTGCTAATGTGCAATTAGATTGATTATATTTTATGAATGAATTTACAAAATGACTAAAGGGCTTAGAATAGAGCCTTGCGGTACTCCAGAACAAAAACAGAAAACGGGTGTTTTTCATCTGAGCAATTTTGTTTGAGTTGACCAAAACAAACAAACAAAAAAACTTTTCATACTCTAATTAGTTTATTTAAAGGTGCAGTACAGAAGATTTGTCCATTTAGTGGCTTAGGTATAAAACTACAAACTAAAAGCTGGGCTCCGGCTCAGCTTTACAGTGCAGATGAGTGTGATGGTTTGAGCCGTATTGGTGCACGTATAAGTTAAAAAACATTTCTGAAGCACAAAAAACAACTCAATAAATATAATGACGTGATAGTTTTAAAAAGACCAATTTTTTGTAACTATATTTAAGCATAAGTTAACATCTATAATTAATATTAGACTGTTGTAAGGATATGCAACAGAACAATGTGTTTAAAAATATATACAGTGGGTACGGAAAGTATTCAGACCCCCTTAAATTTTTCACTCTTTGTTATATTGCAGCCATTTGCTAAAATCATTTAAGTTAATTTTTTTCCTCATTAATGTACACACAGCACCCCATATTGACAGAAAAACACAGAATTGTTGACATTTTTGCAGATTTATTATTAATTTTATTTAATAATAAAATTATTTATTATATAAAGATTTATTTTCTTTATTTATAAAGAAAAACTGAAATATCACATGGTCCTAAGTATTCAGACCCTTTGCTGTGACACTCATATATTTAACTCAGGTGCTGTCCATTTCTTCT
>NW_015505282.1:1454579-1483219 GCF_001515645.1 Sinocyclocheilus grahami | reverse complement strand
AGGAAAAAAATGGCTGCAATATAACAAAGAGTGAAAAATTTAAGGGGGTCTGAATACTTTCCGTACCCACTGTATATGCAATAAAAGCTGGCAACTTTTTGTCTCTCTAAGGCTACTTTTATTGTACATACCTTAAACACAATAATATATATATTTTTTTTACTTTTTCATAGTTTCATGTTAATTGGAAATTATGAAAATTACTATAATTTAAAATATAGTTTTGGACAAGGTTAAAACCATAACATATATACAAGAAATGTAAAAAAAAAAAAAAAAACTAAGATTCAAAAATGATATTATTTAGACTATAATTAAAAGTTAACTGCCCAAAAAGAATTCTAATCTAAACGTAACCATCAATATAATCTTCACCTCCATCGTATGCAGTGTAACACTGACCTTGAAAGAGGGTAAGATCTTTTATGAGTCCTGGTCCAAACAGCCCCTCCAAAATGCTTTCGAACCCTGTGAAGCAGACAAAGGTATATTCTTATTAGCTCTGTGCAAGGTCTATAAGTACAAATCACACATCTACCCACGTCCAACCCCACATGTGCACAAACTGCTTTCAATTTTATGAACTAAATCAATTCTTTGCCGATTTAATGTTGCCACTCAATTTAATTAACTGCAAATACTGGCTCAAGTGCAGAGTTGATGAATACATCCTGAAGAATCTGCTAAAATGGGAAACAAAAAAAAAAGATAAGTATTATTCTGTGTAAACGTTTTATAGTAGTGATTCTTAGAAAGGAAATCTTGGAAAGGAATCAATTGCAATTTAGTCATCTGAATGTCAAGATGTGAATTCCTGTAATTTTGGTGCTTTAAAAAGGGAACAAATTTAAAGACACAATCTTTTTGAGTGGTTTACCTTGCTATACCTAATGCAAAACACATTGCAATCTCCTAATTAAATAAAATAGCAAAGAAATCCACATAGATTTATAATAGCAGTCATCATAATAAAAAATAATAAGCATGAACAAAATAAAATTTTCGTGCAATCTCCAGTCTAAACCGCACACTTAAACTTGAATGGATCATAGTGGCATTTTCTCAGGTTGTTTAAGGCAAATCCTTACAGCTTGTTCAATAACGTCCTTAGTTATGCTGTCGCAATGATTAAGAAGAACATAATCAAGTTTTTGTCCTTCAGGAGATGGCTGTCTTTCTGACAGAAACACAAATCGCCAGGTTTAGTTAATGTGATTCACTATTCATCAGCTGTTCCCGCTGCAGTTTGCTTATAAAGCATGCATTCCAAATTGTTGCTGGCTACAAAGGAGGCTTTGAAAACAAAAATGAGCACTTAAAAATGTTCCAACATTCCAGTTCATTAAATGCACAGCATTACTGCTAAAACTGCAGCAGTTTTGAAGCTCTAGTGGATAATTGCATCGGTACACAATGATTGAGTACTGTACATAGAATGCAAAGATATTTGTGATAAAGCACAACATTATGTTAGACTTGTTTTTGTAATTACATTTCAGAAATACTAACAATTTTGACAAAAAATTAAATCATACTCTTGGTAATAAAATGTTACCAAATTTCTGTTTGGTATTTTTATCTAACATATTTTTTATTTTTATTGGACAAAATAATGAACAACGCAAGATTCAGAAGATAAAGAAAGATTGTCAATTTTATATTCATCTGTTAAAAGTAATTTTTTTTTTCAAACTTCAGGATTTCATCCTCAAAGCTAACACACAATGACTACAAACTTCCAAATTTGGGATGCTTAAGATGGTAAAAAGTGTTAGTAATTATAAATCAAAACTGATAAGCTAATTTTATTACAAAAAATAAATAAATAAATCGAGGTTAAAAAACGTTTACAAATGCCACATAAAACAGACCCTAAAATATAAGCCTTTCCCAAGTAGACCAAAGTTTGGGTTGCAAGGTATTAATTATTCCGTTTTATCATCTGCAACATGGTTTCATAAGTCCTGGTGTAATATTCAATACGAAAAGCACTAGTGCAAGAGGCCTGTAAGAGGAGAACTGTGTGGGATATCGCCACAAAAGAGAGTCTCAATCAACCCAACAAAACTAGCATTCATTCACTACAAAACTCTAAATCACCAAGACCTAATAAAGAATGCAGTGCATACATACACACACAAAGATTGAACAATCATGGTAAGGAAAGGTCCCATGGAGGGGTACGTGAACGTACAGAAACAAGCCAATCAATTCAACATTAGGGAGGGTCACATCAGCAGCTTTTTGTTTGAACTTCCTGGTGACCATTAATAGTCTATATATAGTGTAGTGGATGTATAAATAATTTACTTTCACTGGGCAACAAGCCCAGTATCTAACCAGTAGATAAGATCGATATATCGTACAGAGTCTGAGTACTGCAGATGGTTGAAGGACACTATTTCCAAGCAGTCTTCCCACACAAGCTAACTGTTCAATATAAAATGTAATTAAATCTAACCTAACAAACTGCATATGTTTAATCTATATTAAGGACAGATTCTTTAGAAGGTTCGGCTACTGTAAAAACATAATCATGCTGAAATTAGCCTAAACATAATTAACTTGGAGTGCTTTGCTTATGTTTCTATATCCATGAACTACATTACGTTTTTTAAACAATAACCTCATGCTATGTTCTTGTCATGTTCATGTTCATATATGTGGAAAAAAAAGAAAAAGGAAAGAAAATAAGAATGCCACAACCTGGATGTGATAATGTCTCTAAGCAAAGGATGATATTTGGCATTATAATTATTTTTAGCTGTGGTGACGGCATGTCAATTTAGAGATTTTCACACATTGGACCGAGTACCGAACCCTGAGGCACACCACTTGACATTTGGCCCCTTTAAAATGAACTTGGATATTAACTGCTTCTGAATTATTATTACAATAGTTTACTAATATTTTTGATTCATGAATGTTGCTGTAGTGTTATAGAGTTTTTTGATGTTGTTTTATTTTAAATCAAATTGGTTGCTAATTTAGGCTTCAAATATACACTTTCCTAAAGGCTTAAACTGTTGTCAATGTCTTCCGGACTTCTTCTGTAACATTTTTAGGAACTAAGCACCACCCAAGAGATCAATATCATCTTACATAAAGACTAGGAAAAAAAAGAGCTTTCTCTCTCCGGGGAGTACAATACCTTCATTAAATCATTAAAATCAGCATATTGGAGACGGTGCACGCTTTCTTCCCCGTGGTTTATCTTAACCCTAAATTAAGCCAACTCCCTACCCCCAATCCTTCATACATGGGAGGCAGAAAGGGGGTTGGGGTTGTTCTTGAGGGGAAATCTGTGTCAGATACAACCATCTGGTTGAGCCATTCCATGAGACGGATACTACTAAACTGCCTGGCCGAAGGGAACCAAGACAACTTAATTTTTAGAGTTTAAGAACAAATCAATGAACAAATTGACCAATATAATTTACTGAAACACACCTGTTTCAATACACACACACACACACACATATAGTTACTGTAGCAACATTTCTGATGGTAAGAGTAGATCGCCCTCTATCCAGCCCCAAGCAGTTCAAAAGACAAAAAAAAAGACACTCCAAAAAATATGTTCCCAGCCCTACCCCCACCCTCATTCTTCAGTCCATTGTTGTGTTTAAAGAGTAGTTTCTCCACATTTCAACTGCATTTATCCAATTTCACTCCGAGCATATTCAAATTGGGCAGGGGCGGAATAAACTGGGTCATTTCTCTTTGTTTGGTTAAGGAGTTAACCCACAAAAAAAGCCGCAGTCCCTGAAAAAGCAATCCTAATCTGTGGAGAACCTGCCATTGTGACCCTGACAGCTATTCTTTAAATTTAGAAGAAAAAAAGCAGCAACATTTTTCTGATAATTTTCTGACAGGAAGCTGACGGCTGAAATTCAGTGTGGCGGCACGCAGGAGTCACGCTGTGCAGTTCACCGATCCTGTTGGGGCCAATGATTTATTCAGTGCGCCATGTGCCAAAAGCAGAACGTCTAATTAATTATCCAATTATTTAATTATCCAACTGAAGGCCGCTGAAATGATTAGAAATTCAATTGTTAAGCTCAGGCTTAAAATCTTTTATTATTCCTTTGACATAAAAACAAATGAAATAAGATTTCAATGCGCTCCAATATTAGCTCAGCAAGAAATGCAGCAAGAATACAGAGCTCATTTGAGAGGTCTCACTATGTTTAATATGTCTTTTCAATATATTTAACAAAATGCATATCTAAATAATGTAAAGTGAAATGCACGCTGAAAATGTCAAAGACGTCAACACTACATGAGTAGTACATACTTGAAGTACTATATAAGTAAACAAATAATAACACGCTTCCCAAAAAGCTCAAATAGCTTGAGGATTTGATGTATTATTCATGTCCGTGATACAAAAACATTAAAATATGTATTTAGTGTTGGGATTTGTTCAAACAAGCTCAAGAAAATGTCGCTAGACAAAATCTGATATGAGAGTAAGGAATTTAAATGATTACATGCTGTCTATAATGTAAATATAAATAAAAAAAAGTTTTAATAAATAATATTTAAAAATATATTATAACATTTATTCATAAATAATATTAGTAGTATTCATTATTATTGGTTTATATCTTATTTTTATATTTTTTCAGCAAGTATTGAATGAGCTATAACTGGTTTGGGGCTGTAACAAATGATAAAAGATTCATTATTCAATCAAATGTTTTTTAAATGTAATCAAATTTAAAAGTAATTAATTTGACATATATTTTCACATTTTTACTAACATAATTTAAATTCACAGATCATTATCTTCAACTCTAGATGCAGTGACAATTTGTCTCAATGTATTCAAACGCTTATATGTTTTATTCAGTGTTTAAGACGCTCATATTGTTAGTGGAGTAAAGCAGATGTTGAGGTAACAGATATTGCCTTGAAGATTTGACTGCTTTTACTGCAGCCGGAAAGATTCACCCTTGAGAAAGTAGATAGTAGATGCATGCTTAAAGACGTATCGCTCTCTAGGAAGCATTTCTTCTCTTGTCTCAGTCACCTGCAAGGGACGGCGTACACACATACTGTACAAACGAACGCTGAATGAATAGAGTGGATGTCGCCTGTGACTGCTGTTGGTGACAATGTGATATCTATAGACTGAAGTTCTCTACTCGGTGAACTTCTACTGAAAGTGCTTTATAGGTTTCCTACGCTTCAATTCACACGTTCTGCCAGATTCAATTCACTTCAGTTCCAAATAAACTGTAAGCACCGACACAAAAGCGTAGCCCACAGCAGAACAAATGCTTTGTCAAATGTCAAAATGCTTTGAACGTTTCTAAAAAAAAGGAAAACAAAATAACTAAATAAACACATGGTAGCAGAAATAGACAATTTGACAACGATTCAAAACACTTTTTTAATGTTTGGCCTTCTTACAACGTGAAAGAATTGTGGAGAGAAAATAAAGCCTTTTGTAAGCACAAATAGCATAACCAAATAAACTGTAAGCACCGACACAAAAGCGTAGCCCACAGCAGAACAAATGCTTTGTCAAATGTCAAAATGCTTTGAACGTTTCTAAAAAAAAAAGGAAAACAAAATAACTAAATAAACACATGGTAGCAGAAATAGACAATTTGACAACGATTCAAAACACTTTTTTAATGTCTGGCCTTCTTACAACGTGAAAGAATTGTGGAGAGAAAATAAAGCCTTTTGTAAGCACAAATAGCATAAATTTTTGGCTTTTATACCATGTGAGAATGAAAAACGTTGAGAAGTGAAGGGAAGAGATTTTTTGCATGCAAAATGTTGCAAGCCGGATTCGAACCTCCAGTGTCCGCATGAGCATCATAGCCTTGCTACATAAAGTAAAAGCCTTTTGCATTTGCCTTTACATAAATGCAGTTGCATTTTCTTCATTCAAGGCCTCTAACTACCAAAAAAAAAGTGTTTTCCTTTATGGCAGAAGTGTAAATAAAAGAGTGGCACTTCACCTGTGTGAGATATAAATAAGCATACGCTATTGCCATTTTGACTGCCTTTACGATTTAATGCCCTCTATCCACGTATTTCATACATAGACATCAAACTAATTAATTTGAAGGATTGCAGAAAAAGCTAATTATGAGGTCGCAAGGTGCACATATTTTATTATTAAAGAGAGAACAGAAAAGGGAAGTTTGTAGCGGCAGACCGGCTTTTCTAAGACGTGCGCTTCCTAACCTCGAGGCGTAAAAAGAAGGTTTGCACGTTGCTTAGTGACACTGGGCGCAATCGCTATACTTCTCTTAATTAGCCTTTCCTCCATCCCTTTGTCTCCTGCCGCCTGTCAGTCATTTCATGGACTATATATATAACGTGTTTGGTGTGCAATTGAAAAGTTGCTTTAAAAATAACTCAGCTCGTCTGGCTTTTGATTTCTAAAGGACACATGAAGTATAAAAGGGGGGGGGTCCAATCAAGAAAGCGACCCCCATCATCCATTTCATAAGGGTCTTTCTTTGGAGATGAATGACTAATTATGCTCCTCAAATGATGTGGCATAGCATCTGATGAAGTTAGGAAAGTATTTATAACATGGTGGTCATAACCATCTACTGTAGATGCATTAGATCAAGCGTGCAAGGTTAAAGGGGAGAATTACTGCTAAATTAGTTTTATACTTTTTTTTATCCACAGTGTATCATGATTAGAAAATGACTGATGAGTTTTTTTAATGTAGATATTCAGAGATCTGGATGGCAGATGGCCAATGTAATACTGATTTTATGCATATAAAACAGTTCAAATATTGCAAATTAGATGCACACACATCTAATGCAATTTAGTTTGTTCGACTAATTGACAAACTTTTCTTAACTACAAATATTGGTGCTTTAATTAGCTTGCTGAGTTTTCTGTTTTTGAAGACAACAAGAAGAACACATTTGATCCCGGTCAAGTGAACCTGAAACTGGACTAATTCTTTTGAGCTTCCAATTAATTAGTCAGTTAAAGACCAACTATCTAGTTGGTTTTGAAATTGTGCACATCCCAACTCAAAAATAGCCAAATATCCAAACTATCCATTGGAAATTACCAACTGGCAGAGTTAACTGGATCTCAACAATCTCAAAATGGTCAAATAACAGTCAATAACACAGAAGTTAATAATAATAATAATAGACAATGCTTAAGTCCAAATGATCCAAAAATATTATGCCCAAAGCTGTACTCTATCTTGGCTCAATTAAATAAATAAAAACTGAAACATTTATTTGCATATATTTGATAGTGTTAACAAAAGTGACAAAAATAAGATTTCGCTGTTAAACAGCTCTCTGTTTTTGAAGACAACAACTAGAATGAACAAGATCGCGGTCAAGTGAACCGTAAACTGGACTAATTATTCAGGCCCTTCTATCGATTAGTCAACTAGTCACTCAGGAACCCCCACTAACTAGTCCCCACTAATATCCCAACTCAAAATCAGCTATTGGAATCGACCAACTAGTACACTTATCAGGCAAGAATCTCAAAATGGTCAAACAGGGCTGGGCAATATGTCCAAAAATAATTATCACAATAAAAAATGTCATATCTGTCGATATCGATAATTATCATGATAAATTTCAAATCTTTATTTCTCTCAAGTTTAAAAGCATATTTCTGCTCCTAAGTAAAAGTTGTAGAAACCGGACCATTAATTGTGGTTTTAAATACTCGTATGGTAAGAACGCGACAAACACTTGACATTCACGTTTTTGAATTTTTTACACTTTTCCAGTTATTTTTCTTTAACAAAATAAATGACTTATTATAAAACAGATAGTTCCGGTCCTTGATTCTGATTGGTTGAGCCACGTTTGAAGCTGTTGTAAATTACTCTACAAACACACACCTTTGTTTAATTCTGTGTGTTGCTCAGCAACCACTTTGTTGGAACCACAACTGTTTCTGAGGAACTACATTGTTTGGTGGAAAAATACTGTTTTTATTAATATCGTTACACTTTATTTGCTCCGTTTTATTTTGTGAAACCTTACTACGTATATGGAATAACCGTTTTATAAAAGCAATAAGTCCCGTGAAGCCGTGGTTTACAGTGAATTTATAACAGCTAACAACGTCTCTTAGCTGTTATAAATTCACTGTAAACCACGGCTTCACGGGGCTTAATGCTTTAATAAAAAAATTAAATAATTAGTTTCTGCATGTTCTAATAAGTGACATTGCTTCAAATCCAGAAAGAGGTTTGTGTTGCCTAACTTTGATGACGTATCTTCAGTACAGTTTGCAGTGCAGGCTGCAATATTAATAATATTACCTTTTTTGTCTCTTGGAAATGCACATTTGAGTTAGGATGCAGATGTAAATTAAAGTGTATTATCAAAAACATCTGTAAAAAATTGTAACAACCTCATTTTTACATGGTGAAATTTAATTTTTCGGACAGTTTTATTAAAATTAATCATTGGTCTTCCGTATAGTAGCATACACGCTAAAAAACGCTGGGTTCTTTCAACCCAACTTTGGGTCAAATATGGACTAATCCAACTTTTGGGTTAAAAATTGAATGTAAAAATTTTATTTAATTTTAAAATGTTATTTGACTCAAAGTTGGGTTGAAACAACCCAGCAATTTTTAGAGTGTACATTTAGATCATGATAATCACATTTAAAACCACACATATAGCACCTCAATACCATGGTAAAAATGTAACTAGCCTATATGGCTCCTAGGTATTTGTATGAAAAACAGTAGTCTAAATACATTTAGTATAAATGCAAAAACACTATAGCTTAATCTCAAAAAATACTGTAATTGCATTCCATTACTCCTTTAATAATACATTAATATGTCCACATTAATAATATAATAAAATATTCCACATTTCTGCCACAACACCATGTTAGTGTTAGTGCTACTACAGTAAATCCATGGTAAATGATGGCGAATGTCTTCTGACTGTATCGTTGTGCACAGTGTTTCTCCTGTTTGTCAGCGCTGTTTCATCTGGCTTTAAACTAGTTTAAATCACTGTGTTGTTTGTGTTGTTCGCTGAATTCAAGCGCTTCACACTGGATCTGACCGAGATTCATCAGCGAGTAAATGCATCTGCTTTAGTAAATTGGCGCTGCGCTGCTGTTTGAACTTTGAACCGAGCGGATAAACGGTGTCGCGCTTCAAATGAGTTTCGCCTTTAGAGCATAAACATTATTAACATTTATCAAATTCTTACTATCGTTTTATCAAGGAAAATTATATTGTGATAATATAGTTATCGCTTCATCGCCCAGCCCTATGGTCAAATAATGGCCAAGAACACATGAATTATTATTATTAATAATAATAATCATTATAAACTATAATAAACTAGGTCCAACTGATCCAAAAATATCACACCCATTGCGGTATCCTACCTTTGGCTCAATTTAGTAAATTAATATGGCAGAGAACGAGAAACAGCTAGTAATTAACTAATTAATCAGGCCCTCGTATCGATTAGTCAACTAGTCACTCAGGAACCCGCACTAACTAGTCTATTTAAAAATTTTTGCACATCACAACTCAAAATCAGCAAAATATCCAAGCTATCCATTGGAATCGACCAATCAGGCACAAATCTCAAAACTGTTAAAGTGCAGTCAATAACACATTAATAATAGTCCCAACTGATCCAAAAATATCATGCGGCATGCCCATTGTCCAAAAATACCATAGCCTCTCTTGGCTCGATTTAGAAAATAAAAAAGAATGTTGCATTAATTTGCATATTTTTGATTAACAAAAGTGACAAACATGAACTAAAAATACTAAACCCAAAGTATCAAAGCAATAGCCAAATTTAGACAACAAATATAATTTGATACTCTAGAGACAAGAAAACAACCATCTAAATCAAGGAAAGAGGTAAATAAATAAATATGATTAAAAAATGAATCAATCGTTTGTCTGAATTGCCTGAATAATAAGTCTTTTGTCTAACCTACAATAGCACGACAAAAACCTACGAAAAACACGACAAAAATCATAAAGATAAAAAATTATGAATGTTTTTCATCTTTAAAGAGAAAATAAAAGCAGACATTGCCGTCATCCAGATAATTTTGTCCTTTTACCTGAAAGACTTTGCTTTTCCAAAACATTAAAGAAACAAATGCATGAGCATTCCTGTAACAAGGTACAAGGCTAGTGCGTGAAATACTGAGAAAAACAAATAGAGAACGCACACAAGTGCTTCCTGCATCCACTATTTTATTTCCCCTTGTTCGATTCCAGCAAGAACATTGCAAGTGTTTTGGAGAGGGGGTTAAACAATATCATTCTTGACCTAGATTGTGTTTGAATCAGAGTGCGGGAAAACCTCAAACCTGTGCTATGAGGGAACGGCCAATCACATTTAACCCATCAGGACATCGCCTTCCACGACAGGACCTTTTAGGTCACCAAGCCCCAATTGCAGGGAATGTACATCTCGTACATGCATCATTTGTCATAAAAAGGAAGTGTTGGCCACGAAAGGCAATTTTAAGTTTTTGATGGTGGTGATTAGTGTCAAAAGCAATGTTTACCTGGCCATTAAGTACCAAATCTGCAGCATTAGGTTAAAGTAGACGTCTGGATTTAAGTCTGCTGTAAAGCAGGTTATTTATAGGGTTAAGTGTTCCAAAAAATCAAATATGATATCGAATAAAGAAACCTTTTTTTTTTTTTGCAGTACTTCATTTCAAAAAGCTAAATTTTTTTTTTTTGAAGAAGAATACAAAGTCGATTTTCCTTCATCTTTGTGAGCCGCTCTGCGTTAGTGAGTCACGACAAATGGTTTATTTTCAGGGCTGGCACATGTTAAACTGCTATAGTGATCTTAAAGTAAACCCACAGAACATCTGCAGCACAATTAAAAATATATTTGTCTCTGAGAGAATAATTTTTTTAAATTAAAAATGCCAATTTTTCTGTTTTTACAGCGTTATATTATATAGGTAGACCATTATTTCACCTATGCAGTAAATGTTGCCAAGTATATTCAGTAAGTAAAATGCAACTTGGTTTGAAATGACTGAAAGAATCATATTTAATCATTCTCAGTGATATGTGACCCTGGACCACAAAACCAGTCGGTGACTGAGATGTTAGAGAAAACGAACGAAACAAACATATATCTGAAGGATGGGCTAACGTCTGCTAATTGGCTGGTTGTGTGAAAAGGTAATTAATTGAACGTTTTGGATTCAGCTGACCCTCAGATGGCTGTGCTTTAAAGGGCATTCACTTTTTCAATAGGGTTTTACTGCATAAACCGTCTAACATCTAAAGTATTGCATGCAAATTAAAGCACTGTTGCTGACACACACAGACGACAAAAATTGGACTAGTCGACCATTGCAAGGCACCCCAATAGCTAATCATGAACCAAAAAGACAAGGAAAATGCACTGAAATAAAAAAAATTAAAAAATCAATTAACTGGATTAATCAAAAATATTAACATCACTGTTACAGTCACTTTACAAAACAAATTTTTATTTACAGGGTAAATACAGGGTTTATTTGCAGGGTAACATCTAGATAAATTATAGGGTTGCAAAGGGGTGGAAAACTTCTGGTAAATTTCCAGAAACTTTCCAAAAATCCCTGGAATATTCCAAAAAAATCCTGGAATGTTTCTAAAATTTACTGGAAATTTGCCACCTTTTTGCAACCCTAATAAAATATTACTGAAACTGTATTCAAAATTAATAATTTAGTCAAATGTAAAATCAATCAAATAATTTCAAAAAGAAAGCCTATTATGAAAAGCATGCTACACTTGAACCTATCACTGTATACCACATTTTATATGCTTTTCTGCACATTCTAAGTGTTTCATGCGTTTCAATATTAAAACTGCTTTGCTAAAAGTGATGCTAAAACTTACAAATGTTTTTTTTTTTGGTATTTAGGAATTGTAGCAGCATAAACATTAAAACTTGAAAACTAGGCCAAAGCTTTTAATTCATTTGCCACCAATACTCTAAAAAATCTGCATCAGCATTCCCCAAAACATCTGCTGCATTAGGCAGCAAAAATAATAAAAATTCCTTCAAACCCCCACCTTAGGCGGCTTTTTAGGGCATTCAACTTTGAGCGCATAATCTAAACCCATTCTGAACACGACTTTAATGGAAAACAATGTCACATGAGAGGCAGACAAAAAATGGCAAGGCAAATGGCAGATTTTGACACATTTGGATCTGCAGGGATTGGTTTAGGCAAACATGAACTACAGCACAGAAAGAGGAAGAGTAAAATTTGAGCTTATCTTGTCTTTACGGTTACTGTATATCAAAAAGAAACACTCCCAAAGTTCTTGCACAACAGCCTGTTAAAGAACATTTCACTTCATCAAATCAAAGGTCTCGCTTACCCGGAATCTTTTGGGAATTTAGAGAGGAAACATAACCTGAGAGAACAAAATGTGCCCAAAATTCAATGTTCTTGACAATAAAGCCTTATTTAACAATTATTATTCATTTGCATTTACAAATGTAGTTGTGAACAACATGCAAACAGTCTACACAATCAAACATCCACTATTCGAACTGGTCCAAAAAGTCTGGGATATAGTATGGATATAGTATGATTTAATCTAGCTGTCCTTTGACAGAATGAGAATCCCTGGGGTTTAAAAAAGAGAAATTAATGGAGGCAGGCTTCCCAGATGTCAAAATACTTAGGCACAGAAGCCCAGCGTATTTAAGATCTGAAAAATCCAGCGGAAAACCAAAAGTATTATCTCTGTGGGAGTATAATGCTACTACTTTTAAAGTAGTTTACATGGTTTAGCATAACCCTGACAGCTTGAACATGAAAGTGGTGGAAACCCATGATAAATGCTCAAATCAAGAGGAATCAATGTTTTAGTTCCATAAACAAAAATATAACTTTTTATATACATTTTTAATTTAGTTCATTTAAAGTGCAATGCATCCTAACAGCTGTTGTGTGTTTCAGCGAATCGTTCAATATTTTACATAAAATGTTAAGTAAAATGCATGATACGGTAGAAAACTCTGGGTTTTACCATTTATTTCATATTCTATGCAGTATATTTTCCCCCGTACTGTAAACACATGCAGCTTCTCAACAAGAAAAAGATCCATACATAATTCAGATGACAGTTATTTTTTTATCAATCTAAAATGCTGTTGATTTTCAGTGGTGGTAAAAAAGAATGCAACTCGAATCAATGCACCTTCTCGCAGCCTACATGCCAATTAAAATCGTCTGGAAACTGTCGTCAAATAGCTCCAGACGCTTCTTTAACAACCTCTTCACTTGGGGGTGGATGTTCAAGAGCTGCTAGAAGCGGTTTACGGCCAAGATAGAAAAAATAAAGGTAAAGTCGCTCTCGATGTGCACCAAAAAGGTTCTCAAACCACCAAAACCAAAATGCATGATTATGAACCATGCATCGTATTTTTGAGAAGAACTACAAGAACTTCTAAAAGCACTAGGATATCATCTAGATAAGAAGGTAGCCAAACTGGAGACTCTGGCGAGTGATAAATGCCAAAGGAATATCCTAAATAGCCCTATATTTGAGCGAGATGTTGCAAGAATCATAATTGGTCATAAGATTGTTGCTGATCTTTGATGAAACGAGAGGAAAGGCAAATGCATACGGGAGCTTTCCAAGACAGCGAGGGGGAGGTAGATGATGACTAGAGATAAAAATAAAAAGTGACATTTTTCCTGATGGTAATGGTTCTCACAGCAAGCAGCTTTGACCTTCAGTTTTGTCTGAATTTGTGACGCTCTCGTGCATGACATCAAATGTGTGGTGACAAATTCACACAGAAAGAGTAGGAAAAGCCAGGAAACCAAGATTCGGTTGGGTTTTGTCGCGTCCATGTATGTATTAGCTGTTTGCAGGCAGATAAAAATAAACAGCAGACGAATAAATTTGTCTGATTAAAACAGCGACACAATGATTTATTTAACCTAAGCTCCACACACATGATCAAACTATATTTTATGTATTTAGACGCGCCAAGGCTAGATATTAAAGACCACTTCAAGAGTTAAACTCAAATTACAGATCACCTAATACATCAAATCCTATTCACGGGTCTCATTCAACAGTCTTTCGCCAAACCTTGAGCCACCGATAAATGGAAATAATTTAATTGAATATATACTCTTACTTCTAGTGAGTGAAAATAAATGACCAAGCTGTTCACTAGAGAGAAAAGCATACCATAAAATATGAATAAAATCAGTTGATGAATGTTGGTACTGTCTGTCAATTATTAATTTTGCATTTATGTATTGCTAATATTAACATGACATGCTGCTCTCGTATCTGTGCAAGGCTATCTACGAGTTACCCACAGATCAACAAGCAAGCAAAGCTAGCTGTAGCAAACATAATAGTCCATGTAACAGACTACAAACAGAAACAGACAACAAAAAAGAAAATGATAACAAAATATGATACCATTGACAGCCCAAATTCAGCATCAAACTGACCGGTTTGCAGACGGGAAAAAAAATCTTCTTTGCAACTTCTAGCAATGCTGGCTTTCAAGGAGAGTTTGCTAACAACAGTTTAGAATTTGGAACTTTGACCCTTGAAAGTTTGAGGAAATGATTTATGATGCTCCCTAAAGCGTTATCAGCAGAGCCAGAATGTAAATTATTGTCATGAAGGTGTGAATCAACTTTTACATACTTCTAAAAAGGGCGATTAATGACTTTGGTTGTTTTTTTACGTCCCAAAACTTGCTAAGCTCTCATTATGGATTCACTGGTGACTTTCAGTAGACTAAGCCCAAATGATTTAGTCTACATTTCCTCGAACCATGCCTAGAATTAATCTCTTGTGATGGACAGAATATCGGCATGGCGTAAGATACAAGCAACAAATCGTTAAGCCTTCAACGCAGCAGTTAGCCTACATTTAAAGCAGAGTTCCCACACATTTAACCATTCCTCCGTGGCATGTCCAGTCATTTGTGATTAGGATAAAGATGTTAAAATAATTTGTACTATCAAATAAATATTTTTATTCAATTAACTACATCAGGTAACAATCAAGTCCTCTACTAAAAACTCACAGTCTTTAAATTTCACTAATGTTATCACCGTGGGAATCTTGTTAAAGGCTCACCGTCAAATATCTTTCCTATTTAAGAACAAAATGGCAACGAATCCACCCATCTTTACATCAGGGCCTTCATACTTCCTGGAACGGGCCCTTTTGGTACAAATTAGGAGCTTTTCCTCATAGTACGAGGAAAGCTAAGCCGTTTTCACTGACATATACGCCATATCTGATAACAAAATACATACTAGTCTTTTTAAATATATCAGTTTATCATATCTGATACGATGTAGGACATGTTAAACAAACGGGAGAAAGGCTTTACCATTTATAGGGCCCCACATATGCTCATATTCAATACCCGACATTAATGCAGCACTCAGTATCGTGATATTATCTACACTGTTGTGGTGGATAGAAAGAGTGACCAGCATTTACTCAAAAGCTCCAAAAGGGTTTCTGTCGGACATTAAAAGGGAGATTAACACAAATCTAGGGTTGAAAACTAGGAAACCTCGACTCAGTAATCTCCCAATAACATCAGATACGGTGATTTAAAGGGATTAAACAAAGCTAATGAAACACTTAAAGGGGGAGGGGCGGGAAACCAATCGTTTCTGTCATATTTCTTGGCAATGAGAACCAAAAATGAGTACACAACAAATAGAAACGCGACTCTAGGCTTCCCCAAAACCGAAATATTGTTGATATCTGCACACATTTTGGCTTACACTGGCACGTCTCGTCCAGGAACTGCCTTGCTGCTTCAAAGCGAGCAATTGAGGAAAGAAGAAAGAAAAAAATCAAAACAGACTCAAATATCAGCGCATATGTTCTGCAGGAGCCTCCTGCTTAAGATCAAGACATTATGTCGACACGTTCAGCGCAAGACGAATCTGGCCTCGACACGGCGGCGATAACAGCTCAGCAGTATGCGCAGAGTCGTTTTCTTTGTCATCCCCACCTTCCCCTAAAATACAAAATTATTTTCTGACATTTCCCCATTGCAGCAATGTGCGCTCCCGCGGCGCCGGGCGCGCGCGGTGGGGCGGGGGCGCGCACAGCCCTCCCCTCGAATAATACAGTAGCCTACAATAAAGCAGGGAGCGCGCACACGGGCAAAACGGACGCCGCTGATTGGTCAGCGCACAGTTCCCTCTGTACACGTAACACGCCCTGCTTACAATAAATAAACATCGCCTACATTTCCTCCAAAAAAAAAAATAATATTCATAATAACTTAAAGAATGGCGCTGGGCCAAAACAACAGCTGTTATGCTGTCAAATAAAAACGCAAATGTACATTATTTCTCAAACAACGGCCGCGCAACTAAACTCATAACTGCAATTTTTTTTTTTTTGATAAGGTCCAGCGGCTATATGAAAAATATCGTTGCGAGACAAAAAAAAAATCGGCTTCACTCGCCACTCAAGGCAGTAGGTTTCCGCCGGTCCCCACACCGAATAAACGCATTGAATCAACACGCGACGCTCCGCTGGACAGCCCCGCGCGAGAGGTGAAGCAGCTTACCTACACAGTGAATGAGTTTATGCCGCCACGAGTCCAGCTCCTGCCGAAAGCCGCGCCTCTCGATCGTGCATTGCTGCCTTCTGCACAGACTCGCCATTTTCTAGCGGCCCCTCCCGCAGGCGCGCGCCTCACACCGGGAGCTCCCGGGGCCCGCGTCAGCAGCCCCCTCTCCTCTCTCCGCGGCTCTTCAGTGCTGCAGTCCCTCCCATAACCAAATCATGCTCAGCCTATAACTGAAGCCTTGCATATTTCGCCCCAAAGAATTTAAGAGCCTAGCTGTCTTAAACAATTTTGGATTTGATTAAATGAAACTAGTATTAATAATCGTGTTTATGATAATGGTCGTGTACTGTATTATGATGATGATCATATATAGGACTATAAAATGCATTCTTAAATATTTTAATAATACACTAATTTTTTATCATTTTATTTGTGTCCCATTACAGAAATAGCCTATTACAAAATGCACTGAATTTAGCCACGTTCACACCAAGAATGATAACTAGCCTTTATGTGACCCAGGACCACAAAACCAGTCATAAGAGTCAATTTTTTGAAATTGAGATTTATGCATCACATGAAAGCTGAATAAATAAGCTTTCCATTGATGTATGGTTTGTTAGGATAGACAATATTTGGCTGAGACAACTATTTGAAAATCTGGAATCTGAGGGTAAAATAATAATAATAATAATAATAAAAATTAAAAAGGTTTAGAAAATCGCCTTTAAATCCAAATTAAGTCCTTATAGCAATGAATATAATAAAAAAATATATAAAAAAAAAAAGTCGATTTGCTAACTTTCTGCTTTGGTCGTGTTATAAACCAGGACTTCTGTTCCCTCACAATACCGCTGACAGTATAAAAGTTACAGTACGGTTGACGGTAAGCTTTTTGTTAAGTGGAAATGGAGTGACTGACAGCTTTTATTGTACTGGCAGCGGTGCTGCAGGTTTCCTTGTGTGATTTCAATGAGTTACTGCGGTGGCAATTGTTATATGGGATGGCATAGGAAAAGAAAGGCAAATGAATAAAATATAAATGGATTATAAGTTCCTCGCTACCTGAGAATAATCAACTGCATTTTTCTTCCAAACGGCATGTCAGTATAATCGTCTACATGCCTTTTCCTTTTTTTGTGTGGAGAATGTGATGATTAGCTGGATGTCCAAGTTGTTCTTTTCCATACAACACAAGAGGCCAGAATAAGGGATATCAAACTATAAAAATACAGTAAAAGGAAGAATGTGTGAAACAAACACTTTTCAAATCTAAAGGAAGCCTTATACAGTATATTCGGCTCTAAGAGACTCTGTTCAGATGTGTTTTCAGAGGGCGTTCATTGATGTGTGCATAGAGAGGCACAAGCAAGGCCGTAGCTAGTAAAGGTAAAAGGTGGGAATGTTTCTAAGGACCCAAAGGTGTACAGTTATTTCAGTAAAAAAAATGTTTTATAATAATCTACAAATGCAAGTGGCCTTAAAGGGGTCATGGCATGGATTTTTTAGTTTATTTTATTTTAATATGTTCCTTGCAAAAAAAAAAAAATGTGGAAAAATTATTATTTTTAACCCTCATTCTGACCCTCTGTCTAAAACAATGTGTTTTAAGGGGCGTGTCCTTTAAGGCTTGCCAGAAATCGTCCACTGTTATGATTGGCTAACGTCATTGCATAGAAAACGGTATCAACGCCCCCTCACTATTGCATTTGAGTGTTTTTACAACATGATCAAACCAAATACGTCAAAACAAACGTCCTTTCACTCCATTTGTTCTATTGACGACAGACTCAAACGTGTGGACTGAGTCAGAAAGTGAACGTGCATCTGTATACTGTATCCAGACAAGATAGCAGCAGTGATTGTCATTTCTATTTGCTTTTATCGCGACGCAACATTCACGTTCAGCGTGATAAGCGACTGAACACCAGTGGGCGGGGCCTATGGTGAGGAGATGATTATTCATCACTCTGGAGGCGGGGTTTATGCAAATGTTTGTGCCCAAGCCCAGGTTACGTCACTTTGCTCCTCAGATCCAAGCAAGCCATTTTTGGAGCTTGATTAAATAAATGCTTTGTTTATAATGATGAGGACGTTTTAAGCTATGAAACTTGCAGGATGTTTTAATGGTACAAAGACCTCTTAAATGCCAAAAGAACAGGGCGAATTTGATTTCTCATGTCATGACTTTAATATTTCGACATGTACACTGTAAAAAAAAAATCCGTAAAATTTACGGTAAAAAAACGGCAGCTGTGGTTGCTGGAATTTTACCGTAAAAAATATGGTAGCAACGTTTTACGTTTTACGGTTTTAACTTAAATTTACAGTTAAATACCGTAATATCATTAACTGATATAATGTTAAAATACCAACCTATTGAAGTACTAAAATCTGTTTTGTACCTTTGTAATACACTGATAACCACCAAATGCAGGTGGTAATGAGAAAGTCACATGATGAACCAAAGCCTATCACAAGCAGCTTTTAAATAATATCTTAAATAGAAGGTGCACAGTGTCATTCACACAAACACTAAACACCATCACGGTAACACACATGAAACTGAAATAATGCAATAAACATTCATTTAACAACATTAGGTGTGACACACAACCCTAATATACAAAAATGATAAGAAAAAACGAAGAAGAAACATAGTTATTTCAACAAAAAACAATCAAATTTTAAATGTAACGCAGGGAACATTTTGCATTAACGCAGGGAATGTCAATTTACGGTTAGTCAATTTACGGTCTTTTTCACTTCCAAAAATGGTATACTACCGTAAAATTAATGTCAAATACATGTAATGTCCAATACAGTTTTTCACCGTATATAGTAGGGGAATTTACCGTTAACCATTTAACAGGTTTTTACTGTAACATTTTTACAGTCTTTTACATTCAATTCACTGTCATTTTTTACAGTGTAGTCCTCTCCATACTCTCCAAAAACCTTATTTTCTAAGAAACCTATAAAAATACAAATAAATAAAAATATCTCAGATTTGAACTTGAGTAGTCTGCAAATAAGCACCAATATGCAACACATTGAAACAAGAACAAATTAAAATGTATTCAGTGAAAATGCTTCTTTGAATGAGGTACACCTACACCATTTTTTTAAATCAGTATCTCCCTTTTTGTGTTACATGGGCAAAATGGTGTTAACAATAAGATCCTTTACTTTTCCCAGCATAAATGAATATTAAATGGAAATAAGACATGGGACAAAAAGAGACTAAATAGCGCTAGAAGTGAATTCAGACTTTACAATGAACTGCAGAAATGTGAAAAATGTGCATTCTCAAAGTCAGGGTCAGGATAGTAATCGGAACAAAAATATATTCAATACGTTTCATTTTTGGAAAATGAAAGTTCTTTGTGGCATGGCGAACCATAAGTTCCAAACAAAAAGTCTACTGATACTAAACAATTATATCATAAAGAGTCATCTACAACTTTAGAGACAGCTAAACACACACAAACAGAGGCGCTATATGTACCAGGGTACCCTCAAGGTCTTCTTTGCAGTATGATATAAACAAAAGGCATCATTCCCACAGGGAAAGACAAAGCAGTCACTCACAACTGATCTGAATACGCTATTTTGGTAATGATATAGTAAACCGTAACAGAAACAGTTTTGTTGCGTTTATTGTATGTACGGAACAATGCAGTAAATCGATTAGTTGTAGCACGTTCCCATGGAGACCGAACTGAGTCTGACCCGTTGATTGGTTGCGTCTTTTTTTTTAATGAGCGTCATTGACTGCATGACCTTTGGTGAGACATTTCTGAACATTTAACATTTAAGCCTCCAAGAAATGACTATTGAAAGCCCCCCATGGCGAACCATAAGTTCCAAACAAAAAGTCTACTGATACTAAACAATTATATCATAAAGAGTCATCTACATCTTTAGAGACAGCTAAACACACACAAACAGAGGCGCTATATGTACCAGGGTACCCTCAAGGTCTTCTTTGCAGTATGATATAAACAAAAGGCATCATTCCCACAGGGAAAGACAAAGCAGTCACTCACAACTGATCTGAATACGCTATTTTGGTAATGATATAGTAAACCGTAACAGAAACAGTTTTGTTGCGTTTATTGTATGTACGGAACAATGCAGTAAATCGATTAGTTGTAGCACGTTCCCATGGAGACCGAACTGAGTCTGACCCGTTGATTGGTTGCGTCTTTTTTTTTTAATGAGCGTCATTGACTGCATGACCTTTGGTGAGACATTTCTGAACATTTAACATTTAAGCCTCCAAGAAATGACTATTGAAAGCCCCCTTCCACCCCCGCTCAACTTGCACACAAGGCCAGCCTTTCTTAACTCTCTCGCTGCCTAATTCGTTCCTTAGCCTCGTTTCATGAATACAGCTCAAAGCGTTTAGGGATAATCTGATGTTCAAATACCAGTGTAGTGGGGGAGGGGCTTCACGGACAGTGTTTCTTTGGAGACTGGGAGCGCAGTATGGGTGTTAAAGGGGCCAATGCAAAAAGATTAGGCACTGATGTAATGTAAGCCGTGTACGTTTTCAGTAAACCTTGATAGATTTGTTTAGGCTACTTAGTGTTTCCTGAACTGAATTCAGTTACTGAATCTCCAGCGCCATGCCAAAACAAATTATATTTCACCTGATATGAGCTTGCAGTCTGAATTCAATAAGATATGACATACAAAGATGGAGTACCACAAAATAATATAAGGAAGACTAGGTTTCATTCATGAAACACAAGCAGAGTTATTTTTATGTAAAAATACATAATTTTCAGACTCATTAAAGTCTTTGAATTTTCCAAAATGTGGTATGCAAATTGCATGTGTAAATTGTGCGTAAAACGTCCAAACGTTTAGTTATCTTTCAGGGAAACTGATGACACTACATTTTTACAACACTATACTGTAAAAATTATTTTTCAAAGGTTATTGGAGTACCCTCCTTTTTTTTTTTACGAAAGAAAACACCTACTATTTCAGCTTTTCTGCTTCAAATTACATGATTCATTCTTTTTTTTTATCTTGACTTACATTTTTTTTATTTGTGAAATTTACTAGCATGTAAATTGTGCGTAAAACGTCCAAACGTTTAGTTATCTTTCAGGGAAACTGATGACACTACATTTTTACAACACTATACTGTAAAAATTATTTTTCAAAGGTTATTGGAGTACCCTCCTTTTTTTTTTACGAAAGAAAACACCTACTATTTCAGCTTTTCTGCTTCAAATTACATGATTCATTCTTTTTTTTTATCTTGACTTACATTTTTTTTATTTGTGAAATTTACTAGCAATTTCTAAGTGAAAATGATTTCAAATTCTAAATTTTTTTCAGTGTGTGTACTATAATATGAAATTAGTTCATTTATCCATATATAGGTGATATTTAAGGTATAGAGGTTAAAATAGCAAGTATCGTTTTTAATTTTGTGCACAGATCCCACAACATTCCTGTTCGCAAGTAAAATGTTAAGTGTGTAGTTAATTCAATTAAATTCATTTAATAGGGGCTATTTCTGTAGTATATATTATTCACCACAAAACTAGCTTGGTAGCACCTCAGTTATCATGGCAATGATATTGCAGAGGTTTTCTTATTAAATCAGAACGACACATTTCCCCTGATCACAGACAAAACCTCAGTTTCCAAACTTGAAAAAAATAAATTTTCGGCAATTAATGTAAGTACCTGCAGAACTAATATATTCCAAGAAAAAGTGTGGGTTACAGTAATTAGCTGAACAGCAGGAGACTTATTAACTTAAATTCAATAAAAGAAACAGACTTTGGTCTCTGCGCTGCTAATTGCTACAATAAAACCTCCTTGGATTTTCTTGATGAAATAATTGTACCTGCTTTTGTATTCATTACAAAAGTTACACAGAACAAACAAATAATTAACTACAAATCAAACTAAACATTAATGAATATTGTTAAGTTTTTTTTTAATGCAATTGGGTAGCAATTCTGGATATGTTTGTAGAAATTATTATTTGAAACCATCATAACCTCAGCATGAAGTGTTTTTTTTTCAAAAAGACTGCTTGAAAAGTACTTGTCAATGCAATATTCCAAGAAAAAGTGTGGGTTACAGTAATTAGCTGAACAGCAGGAGACTTATTAACTTAAATTCAATAAAAGAAACAGACTTTGGTCTCTGCGCTGCTAATTGCTACAATAAAACCTCCTTGGATTTTCTTGATGAAATAATTGTACCTGCTTTTGTATTCATTACAAAAGTTACACAGAACAAACAAATAATTAACTACAAATCAAACTAAACATTAATGAATATTGTTAAGTTTTTTTGAATGCAATTGGGTAGCAATTCTGGATATGTTTGTAGAAATTATTATTTGAAACCATCATAACCTCAGCATGAAGTGTTTTTTTTTTCAAAAAGACTGCTTGAAAAGTACTTGTCAATGCTACGCAAATGTACATGCCGATGAATACAGTAATGACAGATCCTGCAAGTAAAAGCTACACCGAAAGTGGGTTCTCAAAAATAATTGGGTCATTTGAAAATTCCTGCTCTTCACATCCGAACATCAAAGCTACTGATTGACACAAAATCCACACAATTTCAGCTAAATCCTAATTATCTGGCAACTGTCACTTGGTATTGGCTTGATGTCAAGCACAGCACAGATTGAAAAAAATCTCAAAATTAATATAGGTAACCAGAGCTTTTCATTAAAATAGAAAACATCAATTAGTTTTTAAGTGATTTGTCAATGTGCACAACAATAAAATGTTATTGTTTTAATTATGTAAAGTAATCCACTCTAATTTTCTCTGTTTCTGCAAAACAAAATGTCTGTCATACAAAAAAAAATCAAACAAGAATATTTTCTACAACCGAGGGCTATGCCCTTTTCCTCACTCCCCTACAAAATCTCCTGGCTAAGAATGTCTTCCTATAGATTAGAGAATAGGTAGCTCTGTAAGAGCCGACAGATGGGGAGCCTAATTTAGTAAACCATTAGCTGGCAAAAAAGCAATAGCTCCCTTCCTCCACTTCACTCAAATCCTCACACACCGAGGCCTGCGGATTCTCATGCTGTTTGTGAACTTACACGTAGAATATTTGGGCACTTTCATGCATTTTCTGAGCTGAATATCTGCAAAATTCTACTGAATGGATTTAAATAGAAAACTGGCCGTTGAAAATATGATAAAAGCATGTCAGAAACAGCAACGTGAGGATTGAGGAATGTGTGAAATTCTGAAGGCATCCATCAGTTTTCAGTGAAAAACAAATGTCATTTATTTTCAATAAGAGTCGGTTATTTGAGTATACATCAATGACGTGACATATATGTTTTTTTTTTGTTGCTAACTTTCCCTGTATTATTAGATCTCTAGAAAACTATCTGCCTGTCCCTCTTATCTGACACTCTCACTCTTTCAGCGGTCATGGTAACCCTTGTGCTGGAAAAAACGAGATTCCCCAAGCCCTACCTATACCCTACCCTCTGGCAACAGCAAATACACTCTCACGAGCGCTTTTCCAGTGCATGACAATGGAGCCTAATGAGCTTATGAGTTGAATCAGGTGTGTTACATTAGGGAGATATCCAAAATATGCAGTACTAGATAACAACTATGAACAGTCCTGGAAACATATTACACACACATGTGTTTGTGTGACACAATTTGTAATATTTATTTGCAATAATACACTCTTAAAAATAAAAGTTCTTTATTGTCATCAATAGTTCCATTAATAATCTTTAACATCTGTGGAACCTTTCCAACAGAAGGTTCTATTTTAGTGGAAAACGATTCTTTATATTATTAAAATGTTTCTCACTGTTAGAAAAAATTATATTCAAAATTTTCTTTGGGGAACCAAAAATGGTTCTTCTATGGCTTTGAGTGTAGCAAACCAAAGGCTGTAATAATTTTTCTTCTGCTTCCCCATTGCTTTCTTTTACCAAAAAATGTATACTTTAGATTTTTTATTAAATACTTAAATTCAAAATATACACCATTAACAATACTCATTCCAGGAATATACATCCAGCTTTTTTTGTACAATACATTTACAAGAAACAACATCATAATCATGACCCATCGTCTCATGCAGCAGCATGATCACAAATAAAAGCATCTTTAAGGGAACTGACATTTGGTGGCAAAAAGCCTCTTAATGTATTTGAACCCTTTGCCTTCTTTTGGAGAGTGACCTCTGAAAATAATGTTCCTTGTTTTTTTTTCTTTAACTGCAGGCTTTTTGTCTACAATGTATACATATTTTTATGTATCACAGATGCAGAAAGGCACAATGGTTTTAAGCTGTAGTAAGTAAATATTGCAAATATTGTGGCAGAATGTTTTTATTATAGCTTCAAAGAGCAGGTGCACTGGAAGTGGTCTACTGAGATGTTATTTAGAATAATTTTATTTTACATTACATGATTTATTGCTACTTTAAAAATTACACAAAAAAGAAACTCTGACAACACTGCCGACATAAAGCATGGTTTATGTCCTTTTAATAATCTGTACTTCTGTCTATCATCTATTACATTGAACATTGAATATTTAAACACTAAGTTTCTGTTGAAAATTTTGTTTGGCATGTTGAGCAAACTTGTGGAATCTGTGGACAATGATACTGTGATGCGGTACTCGCGTTCTCAGCAATGCACCACGGCATGAATATATTATTATGCAAATTACTATTTGTTTTAATGTTAACTGCTTATATTCATATTGCTGGTTTCCTTGCCAGTTTCATTTGTTCATTGTGATGATTATTTAGATATTTTACTAAATGTATTGTTGTTGTTGTTATGAATCGTGTTAAATGTTGAAGTCTGTGCACATCTACAGTAGCAATAAAAGATAAGTTCAATCTCGTTGAAACTTAGTGATGCATAGCATTGTGACTCAAAAAATGCTTAAGTTCTGTATCTGTGGAATATTATCGGACTGGTCTAGTTTAGTTCCATTTCGTGGCCCCATGCTTCACAATTTTTTAAAACTAGTGCACAATGTGTAGAACTTTGTAAATGGTGTCCAAATTTGGCTGAATCTGCTGAGTTTTCTGTGGAGATCTGTGGGCCTAGTGATAGTAGCCAGCCAAGTTTATATAATAGAAAGGCAAGATGAAAAGGTGAAATTTGAAAAGGTGGAGATAATAGGTGGAGCAGTACGATGAATGGAATTGGAGAACAGAGATGGACCAAGTACTGAACCCTGTGGGATTCCAGTATTGAAAGTAGAGTTGGGCTGTAAACAATATAATATCGAGAACCCATCAAATTTATGTTGATAACTATGATAAGCTGTGGACATTTTTACTCATTATGAATTCATGTAACAGCTGATCAAACAACATAAATTAAGGCAACAGCAGCTTGTCAGTGCATGTCACTAATAAGTCTGCATGTTCTAAGCGTCTCTGTGTGAACGAGTGCCAGTTTGTTCTGCTACACAAACTCAAACACGCATGACACTTACAGTGTTTTCAGTGCCTGCGTCTCAATATGTTGACATGAACTTTAATCTCCAGAGCTGCTCTGAGAGTCACTTCACCAGCTTTACAGCGTTTAGGCCTACTTTGAGAAAAAACTACCATCAAATACACACTAAAACTGAAAGTGAAACTAAAAGATCTTCACAATAAACTGTCAAAAGGTTTGGGTTAACTTGAAGAAATTATAACAGAAGTATATTACTATTGTATACTATAATGTATTTCTCCAAATTAATAATAATAATAATAATAATTTTTCATTAATTTATACAGTTTGCAGCATCTTGACAAAAATAAAAATGCAAGGATTTGTTGCAAATTAATTGTTATATTTTTATTTGATTGAATTTTGGTTACATTTGTTTTAATAAGTTATATTTATTTATTTCATTAGACATCATGTTTTATGATACATTTGCACTGAATCATAAAACACTGAATTCAGAAAAAAATGTAATGTAAATACATTATCTACATTTTCTTCCTCATGAATGGATAATGAATATTGTATAATTAAAAAAAAAAACTTGATATTTTTGGCCAAATTGCCCAGCCAAAATGGAAAGTTCGGGTTAGCCTATAATATTTTATCAAAGTGAAAAATAAGGAATAAGTGAAGGAACGGATATGCAAGAAATCAACAGCTGGTGGTTAACAACGTTTACAGTAGCAGAGAGACGCAGTGTGTCCATGGGCCATTGTGTTTGATCAATGTGCATGGTTTGGTCTAGTAGTAGTTAAATCTCTGAGCTGGTAAAAGAAAGGTTTGCAGGTTCAAACTCCTCTAGGATGATCCAGTAGTATTGCACCATTGAGCAAGTCACTTAACCTGCAGGTTGCTCCAGGGGGACGCTCCTGTATTAACTGTTTTATTCAGTGTCACTATTGAGTAAAGCATCCGTTAAATTACTAATTAGGTCAATCATTTGTTAATTAATTCATGTCCAGTGCAAGATGCTTTTGCTGACATAAGTACTTCACTCATAGCAAGTGCTGGTAACGAAACCTGACAGGGATCAACTTAATATATTAGACAGTATTATTTTAAACAGTGGTCTAATATATAAATATTAATATTAGGCTACTGTTGAACATTTTCATTAAAAAATAAATAAAAGACAAAAAAATAAAACAGCTTGATAATACTGGAAAAACAACAAAAACTAAATTTATGTAGAACTTCAAAACAATGAACTATTATACACCAACTTTTCAATTAGACAATTTAAAGACATGTTATTTTTATTTCCAAAAGGGGCTGTGGCTGTTGTAATGTGAAACTCATTTTCTTTAAATGAATCTTTTACTTTGAAAATGAAGGATGGAACATTTTTAAACCTTTAAGACATTTGTCAAATTGAATGATAGATTAAGACAAAAGCAAATACAATAGAAAGTAATTTAAAGTAATAATATTGAAAGTATATGTTTTGTTTCTTAATGGTGTGGATAATTATACTTCTGCAAGTGAGCACATAATGGCAGTGAATCACATACAGTAGCTTATTTAAGAAGTCGCTTGATGCTCATATGCTTTTCTGAGGCTGGTGCTCTTTTACATCTTCCTATCATCACAAAACTTGCTCCGGGTTGTGTTTAAAATGGACTTTAACCCACTAGCCTGCTCTGTTGACACATGGATGTTGTAGTCGCCATAATTTGCATCACCTTACGATGCTGCAGCATGCGAAGTGGTTTCCCAAGCATAGGGTCTGTTGCCATGGCAAAATATTGAAATATTCAGAACTGTTCAGCCGTTACCTGACATTCAGACAGTTATGAAAGATATTCTTTGTTCAGGGACTGTATATGTACATGTGTATTGCCTGTTTTGTCTTTATTATTATTTAGTCATTTATTGATATTATTTTAATAAATTAAAACCATGGTGTGTTTTCTTGTTTGATACGTTTTGCACATTATTTTTCCCTTTTGTGTTGAGTTCAAGATCTTTGGTATCTGCTCTGATCAGAACATGAGTGGAGAGCAGAGCTGCATGATTTTGCCTTGAGCAAGGAGTGTTTTTATCTTTTTATTTTTAAGACTCTCACTCCAAACTCACTTCAAAAGCACTCCATCACAATAACATTCAAATACCCCAAGTGTCTGCATTAATTCACCATTTGTTAAAATTTGTAAATGCACTATTAGTAGTCGTGCAAATAGCAAGAGCAGGAACGGCTAAGGATTTCCAATTTTAAAAAGATAAAAAAGAAGCTCATTTGCACCAGAGGAACATTTTCATAGTTCCTATAACTGTTGGTGGAATTACGCGCTTTTTGGAGTGTTCGCACCGCAGGAATGATTTTAGTTCTGTCATGACAACTCTCGGAGGGATTGGCATGGTAATGTACATGACAATGTTAAAGGGGTCATATGATGCTGCTAAAAAGACCATTTATTTTGTGTATTTGGTGTAATGAAATTTGTTTATGCGGTTGAAGGTTAAAAAACACATTATTTTCCACATACTGTACATTATTGTTTCTCCTCTATGCCCCGCCTTTCTGAAACACGTTGATTTTTACAAAGCTCATCGGTCTGAAA
>NW_015505282.1:1453542-1454499 GCF_001515645.1 Sinocyclocheilus grahami | reverse complement strand
GAACTGCCGGCATTTTAGTCTAACGTTACTCTCCCAGGATCAGGAAACGGTCCTCCATAAAATGTGCTGCACACATCTGGATATTTGGGTTAAACTGTTCTCGAACAATGTTGTAAATACAACTTAACCACTGATTTCTAGTCGTGTCCTCTTTTGGAAGACCAAACATAGTTTCGCTTTCACAACGAAAAACACGGCGGCTTAGCATGAGCTGAGGCCGGGCTAGAGTGAGCAGAGGTGGCGGGGTCGAGAACGGCGCGCCCGGCGGATTCGACAAAGGAGAGGCAACCACATGTGACGACTCCAGGCTGGACTCCGCTTCGTCCACAGTGAAAGCCGATCCGGCGATCCACAGCACTAAGTTGATGTATTTCCTCAGCGACCAGCACAGATCAGCTCTAGGCATGACGAAGCGGATATCGTCCTCTTTTGGAAGACCAAACAAAGTAGTTTCGCTTTCACAACGAAACACACAGCGTCTTCACGACATGGAGGCGGCAACAACAATACTACAGTATACGAGAATAAAAGTTACGCCTTCTTTCTTAAATCTAGATTAAAGATACATCTCTTTGGCCAAGCATTCAAATAATGCATCTCATAATCTTGTACTGCAGTTATATCTGTAGTTTGGGTTAAACAAATCATTTTTGCTTGGTTGGAACAGCAGCTACGCTAATTATGTTTGTATTTGTTTCTCTGTCTTTTGCCACGGGATTAACATCCCGTGGTAACTAGGATTTACACAAGCTTCAGTCTGGATCCAGAACACCTGAGAAGAGATGATGCCAACCCCTCAGAGGACCTCAGATGATGCCAACCCTGAAACAACATACAGAACTACCACATTTTGCTATAAGTTTGATTGCATCATATAATAATTGCTGTTAATAGTGTTCATCATCTGTTTTATTACGTCTTAAATTGATTTTTCCGTACATTTCTGCCATATGTACA
>NW_015505282.1:1412128-1450642 GCF_001515645.1 Sinocyclocheilus grahami | reverse complement strand
ACCACCTCAGCAGTGCCACAGGCTGATTGTCTCCATGCCACGCCGCACTGATGCAGTAATTCATGCAAAAGGAGGCCCAACCAAGTATTGAGTACATGTACAGTAAATGAACATACTTTCCAGAAATTCACTAATTCACTAAAAATGTTTTTTTATTGGTCTTATGAAGTATTCTAATTTGTTGAGATAGTGAATTGGTGGGTTATGTGAGCCAAGCCAAAATCATCCCAATTAAAAGAACCAAAGACTTAAACTACTTCAGTCTGTGTGCATAGAATTTATTTAATACACGAGTTTCACAATTTGAGTTGAATTACTGAAATAAAGGAACTTTTCTACGACATTCTAATTTATTGAGATGCACCTGTACATTAACTGACAGTCACCACTGATAAGCTACCACTAAATATTGTAGAAACTTAATTTGCTGTAAAATTGCTTTGCAATGATTTGTATTGTGAAAAGCGCTGTACAAATAAACTTGACTTGACTTTGCGTGAACATTTGGGCGGCGTTATGCAAATCTTCCCACATAGCCGTTTTAGGTAGGCGTGGTTAACTCTTAACTTTTATAAAGAATATCTCTTTGGATTTGAGACTTTAGTCTTTACAACTTTACAGATCTTCTTTATGCACCAAGAGCTTGTAACACTCCAAAGAGAAAGGAAAAATTGAAATCGCATCATATGTCCTCTTTAATGTATTTGGTCTTGGCGGAATAGATCTGCTACACTGCTGCTACGGCAGAGCAAGAACTGAGACTTGCTACTGCCAATAACATCCACAACATGCTGCTGTGAGCATGTAAGAAATATTGCTGCTGCACATATAACACATGAATAACCCCCATATAGCATACATACATCACCCCGTAGCAGATCTATACAGGTGGAGCTGGGGAAGGTGGAGGGTTTCTGAAGTGCACTGCCAACTGCTACAGCAAACAAAAGCCAGGTATCTGAATATTGAGCAGCGAGCTCATTGGCTACCGATACAGGAGAGAACCAATCAGCTGTGCCACGTGACAATGATGTCACCAGGTCAGATTGAGCTAGACCTATCAGACTGCGCCATCTAGAGTTTCATGCCAGAACTCTGTATTTATAGGAACACTTTTTGGTGGGACTAAACTAGCTCCTTCAGAATAGGGTCTAATCCAGCACAACAGGAACTACCAGTGACATAAGTGTATGACTGGCTGAACGCATGACATGTTAAAACACTGGTTCCCACCGTTTTAAAAAAAAGCAGCGTAAACGCACAGTTTACATACTCGCACTGCAAGCAAATGTGGCCCAAATCCAATTTTTTGCTCAAATGTGACTTGGATCTTTTTTTGTCGTGACAGTGTGAACAGCACAAACCGCATGGAATCTGATCTTTTCAATTCCGATTCGTGCCACTTCCAGATGTGTTACTAAATCCGATACAGGTCAGATGTTTTGCAATGCGACCGCAGTCTGAACAGTCATGTCAGAATTCATGCGACTTTTACATGACTCTACATCGACATTCGTCACTATTCAGCACTCATGGGAGGCACTTCAAAGATTTTACATACCCAAAGTTATCAAGACAGTAGCAAAAGGTAGTCAGTGGAAGTGTGATGTGTCAGAACTCATAAGTATTACAGTGAAAGAGAGAAGATAATGACTGCTCTCTGTCTACAGTTTCTTGTCATTTTGCTCCCAGCAAGAGTCAGAAAATGTAGCAATGTTGTTGTTTTTTCCTCTCATTTTCTCACTCTGCAACAGTCTACTCTTTAGAGATGCATGACTCATATACCAATGCTTTTCATCCGTTTTAAAAGAGATCACAGGTTTGCGCCTCGGCAAACAATTTAAACACTTCTTGGTGGTGTAAAGCGCCCACTTGTGGTCGCACATTAAATTGAATATTATAGGTGTAACTTAGTGATTCGGGACAAGCCAAAAACACCGTTTGGAAAATGGATTCATGGTGTACTCGCTTATTATATAAACTTTGTTAATTTTGAACACAAAAAAGTTATGAACTGCAGCTTTAAGAATATAAACTATACTGGACACTATACTGCCAACAAGCACCGTCCTTCGGATGAGACGTTAAACCGAAGTCCTGACTCTCTGCGGTCATTAAAAATCCCAGGATGTCTTTCGAAAAGAGTAGAGGTGTGACCTCGGCATCCTGGCCAAATTTGCCCATTAGCCTCTGATCATCATGGCCTCCTAACAATCCCCATATCTGCTAATTGGCTTCATCACTCTGTCTCCTCTCCACCAATAAGCTGGTGTGTGGTGGGCGTTCTGGCGCACTATGGCTGCCGTTGCATCATCCAGGTGGATGCTGCACACTAGTGGTGAATGAGAAGATACCCCCTGACAATGTAAAGCGCTTTGAGTGCCTAGAAAAGCGCTATATAAATGTAATGAATTATTATTATTATTTAATATTGCTCTGTTTTCAAAATGAGAATATAAAAAAAACATTGTACTTTAAAATATTTGGAAGTGTTTTTTCCTTTTACTCAAATATAATACATACTGTACTAAAATACAGAACAAATTGTTTTCGCTAACTTCAAAACAAGAATAAGATGTAGCTTGCAAATTATATTTTAATGCAACGTTATGATGAAAATCTCTTTATAAAGTCAGCTTGAATTAATGATAACACAAAAAGAATAATTAAACATTCTGTTTTAGAACACCTGAGTACTGTAACCCTTTGATTCCGTTGGCCTTCCTGCTTCTACAGCCAACCATTGGAGGAGAATTTGACTTGAAGCTGCTCTAAATCTGCCTTTGATAAAGGCTGCAGTGGGGACCGGCACACCCCCCCGTGATATCCAAACCACTCCATTGCTTGTTTCAAAGCGGGAACGCCATACTGCCGCGTTACCTATAAAAAAGTGGGGGAGGGACACTGCAATTTAATGAATAGAGTCAAAATCAATCATAGATTCTCTTTTACACAAGGTCAAAGGCATCGTTTAGAGTCTGTTCACCTTGATCAAACCTTTTAGGATCAGCCAGTTATGTTTATCTTTTGTTCAAAAGCTTATTTACACCATATTGTAAATCTTTCTCATGGCCTTTGAAGCAAAGCTCATGTTCGGCAGCTCTTGGGGGAAGGGTTGCTTCCAATGTTTATCATGCCTATATAGCAGCAAATGTATCTGTGGTATAAATGTGTGGCGTTGCCATGGTGATGTGATGCTCACTGCTGTGTTGGGTTCGATGAGGCGATATTGGAGCTCTCTGGCCTCATCCCAGCGTCCTGAAACACACAGCTGTGCTAGATCACACACCTGCTGACCCAGGACATTTGCAAGGGCGCACACGCCTCCCACGGCCCCTATAACAAACAGATTTATAATCGGCTCTTAAAGGAATAGTTCACCCAAAAATAGGGCTGAAAATGTATTCACCCTCAGGTCATTTGAGATGTAGAGGAGCTTGTTTCTTCATCAGATTTGGAGAAATGTAGCATTGCATCAGTGTCTCAGCAATGGATGCTCTGCAGTGAATGGTTGCCGTCAGAATGAGAGTCCAAACAGCTGATAAAAACATCACAATAATCCACACCCCTCCAGTCTATCATTTAATGTCTTGTGAAGTAAAACGCTGAATGTTAGTAAGAAACAAATCTTTTATTAAGATGTTTTAACTTTAACCCTTTGCTGCACAAGCTATGAAAACCCCTTCTTATGCACAACATGGGTCTAAAATGACCCGTATGTTATTTCATACTTCGCTGGGCATTTTTTTGTTTTATCTTTTGAAATCTGTATATTTCAGCATTTAATATTCTCTGATCTATAAATATCTTTTTGCAATGACCACAAATTAATATTTTATTTTTTCCCCTAGGTTTTGTGTTACTACATCAAGTTTACACACATGGGTCAAAAACTCTGCAAGGAGGAATGGCAGAGGATTCCCAAATCCAGGTGTGAAAAACTTGTTGGATCTTTCCCAAAAAGACTCATGGCTGTATTCGATCAAAAGGGTGCTTCTACTAAATACTGAGCAAAGGGTCTGAATACTTAGGACCATGTGATATTTCAGTTTTTCTTTTTTAATAAATCTGCAAAAATGTCAACAATTCTGTGTTTTTCTGTCAATATGGGGTGCTGTGTGTACATTAATGAGGAAAAAAAATGTACTTAAATGATTTTAGCAAATGGCTGCAATATAACAAAGAGTGAAAAATTTAAGGGGGTCTGAATACTTTCTGTACCCACTGTATATGCAAGCATAAAACAAAACTAAAGAATAAAGACATTTTGTTAAAATAATTATTTTAGCAGTTATTTAGACCAACATATTTAACACTTTAAATATGTTTAGTTGCCACTTTGTCACACATGACATACACATATCACTGATAACCGATAACATCTGTAGTGCAACTGTAGTGAATGTGACCGAATAGATGAAAATAACACTAACAAAATAAAATCCCACAGGTACACCGCTATCTCAAATTGCCATCTCAGTGCTTACATGCCTCACAAATGACAACTACAGGTTTGTGCTCCTTGCACACAGGCCTGACACTGAACACCAGCTGATGACTTCTAGTAACAACTGATTAGCTAGTTCAGGTGTGTTTGATTAGGGCTGGAGCTGAACTCTGCAGGACGGTGGCTCTTCAGGACCGAGGTTGGCCACCCCAACAAGCTAGTTAATAATATTGGACACGTTTCTCTGTCTCACTAGTAATTAGGGCTGGGTATCGTTCCAAATTTTTCGATATCGATACCGATACCTTGACTTCGATACCGGTTCCTGAATGATACTTTTTTCGATACCAATTTTATGAAATCAATTCTAACAAGATTACATTATCTAAAAAAAAAAACTTTGGTTTTATTTTTCAGCTTGTTGATGTTTATACAAACTCAAAGACTCATCTCCTGAGCCACTGCACAAAGGAACAAAATGTAACCAACACAATAAATCAGTGCAAAATAGTTTTAATAAAGCTCAAATAGTCTTCAGTTTACACATCTGTTAGGCTACATTTACACTAGTTAGTGTTCGTTTTAAAACGCATAGCTCAGACAGAATCATGATTGAGAGAGAGAGAGAGATTAAGTGTGTGTGAATACCTGCATCTATGCGTCTCTCAGCAGTGTCCAGCAGCAGCATCTACTAATAGCGAATCTTTAAGTTAAACTCCTTCATGAACCTCTGAGAAACCTACTGAGAAATGTCATGTAGCTTTTCAGCAATACAAGAATAAAGCCGAAATATTTTGATAAAAAAAGTTAAAATGACAGGAATAAAGTCCTAACAACACAAGAATAAAGCTGAAATATTTTGAGAAAAAAAGTTAAAATTACAGGAATAAAGTCCTAGCAATACAAGAATAAAGTCGGAATATTTTGAGAAAAAAGTAAAAATTACAGGAATAAAGTCCTAGCAATACAAGAATAAAGACGGAATATTTTGAGAAAAAAGTTAAAATTACAGGAATAAAGTCCTAGCAATACAAGAATAAAGTCGGAATATTTTGAGAAAAAAGTTAAAATTACAGGAATAAAGTCCTAGCAATACAAGAATAAAGTCTGAATATTTTGAGAAAAAAGTTAAAATTACAGGAATAAAGTCCTAGCAATACAAGAATAAAGATGGACTATTTTGAGAAAAAAAATCTAAATTATGAGAATAAAGTTGAAATACGACTTTAATCTTGTAATCTTACATTTTTTATTTCGTACATAATGCTTCCACCAATAAAAAAGTATATTTGTTTGGAAAAATGTGCTTGATCTGTGCATATTTCTGATTCAGACAAGATTACCTTTTCACTGGAGAAAGCTATATTACTTGAATTTTGTAGTTTTTAAAATGTCTTGATGTTTTGTTTATTACAAACACACAGCTGTTCGGTTCACAAGACATTAACTGATGGACTGGAGTGGTGTGGATTACTTGTAGAGTATTGTGATGTTTTTTATCAGCTGTTTGGACTCTAATTATGACGGCACCCATTCACTGCAGAGCATCCACTGGTGAGCAAGTGATGCAATGCTACATTTCTCCAAATCTGATGAAGAAACAAACATTTTCAGCTAATTTTTATTTATGAGTGACCAATTCCATTAATGTCACACCAATAAGATATGCATGCAACCAATAGTCCAAAATAACCATTAAAAAAAAAAACATTTAGAAATTCAGTACTGCTAACTTTCATTCACTATGTGATTGACAAACTACAGCCCCCTCCCACATAAACAACAGTTTGACTGACAGACAGCCTGACACCACCTATGCTCATGATAATGGCCAAGCGACTCGCCACCCCCAGTCTTTCTGACAGATATTAAGGCGACTTTGATTGTGTTGATTAATTGACAGGCTTCCTAGATGCTCTCCCACAAGCTGGCATTTGATTAACTGTAGTTTTGTCTCCCGGTATCAAGCTTCATGTTATGAGAAAAATGAAGTAGATGTTGTATTAGGACTGACATGTTTGTATTAGGGACCGTCTTTCTACTCTTATTTCTGTCAATGTGCATTAATCACTTGCCCTTCAAGGTGAACGGCAACAATTAGCATGATTTGTTTTTTATCATGGTCACAAATTGTTTGACATGTTCAACTTGTCACGTTTGAACGATTACTCTTAATGTACTTTCTGTATTTTATGAGGAATTTGAAACAGTTTGTACAGACAAACAGAATAAATCAACTGCAGCGTCTCCAACGTAGGTCATAATTAACCTCGTCAAAATAAAGCCTATTTTAAGTCCATTTAAATATTTTTGCATCGTGACATTTTCTACATCAAAACTCCCACAACTCTGTCGCCTACTACAAAACCAAAAATAGAAAAAAAAGTGAAGTTACATTTTTAAAGTACAACTGTAGCTATATATTGTGGTAGTATGTGTTGTAATACTGATTATTTAGTCATTTAAAACAATAAAAAACAAAAGATGAGTAAATATTGTATGGCAGGGTGCATGAATATAAGAGGATTAATACTTTGAAATATTCTCGACAGTGTAAAGAGGATTAAAAACTCAATCTCACCGACAGCATATGCAGCCACGAGGAAACCAGCAGATCCTGCAAGAACCTGGAAACCCTGCGATCTGGTTTTCTGCACAATCAGAGCTATTCTGGTGATCTGTCAATTATCAAATATTAAAGTGTTTAAAGGTGATAAAAGGGAGTGAAAAAAGAGACTGTAAACAGGAAAAAAACTGAAATACATTTATTATGCCTGATTTCACACCTAATTTGGTAAGTAGGCAGTTTATAATAGCACAAATCCTTTGACTTTGAATACAGTGGTTACTTTTTAACAAACAATGTCCATATGAAATAATCAGACTTCAAGTGACCGAAAGAGAGAGTCAAATCTATTTTTCCTTGAATTTTGTTTCCGCTCACTTATATGTCTAAAAGCATTTCAAATGAAAAGCAGCTCATGGAGAAAAACAAAGGAGATCAGGTCAAAGGTCAATAGCAGAATAAAAGAAAAAATAAAGGACAGAAAGACTTAATACATTCATGAAACAATGAATGATACAAAAAAGAAATACATTTTCAATTGTAATCTTGTAAAATTGTAGTCTTTCATATTTATATATTACTTATGTTATTCTTATATATATATATACATATATATATATGTATATATATTAGTGCTGTCAAACGATTAATCGCATCCAAATAAAAGGTTTTGTTTACATAAAATATCTGTGTGTGCTGTGTATATTTATTATATATATATATATATATAAATACACACCCAATGCATGTATATATTTAAGAAAAATTTTATGTTTATATATTAATTATATTTCTATATGATATAATTTATATGAATATAAATATATACATGCAAATACATGTAAATATTTTCAAAATATATACTGTATGTGTGTGTCTTTATACATACATAATAAATATACACAGTACACACACATATATTATGTAAACAAAAACTTTATTTTGAAAGTGATTAATCGTTTGACAGCACTAATATATATATGAAGAGTTCATTTGCAAAAACAGATAATTTTAGCTTAAGCTAAAAAATAACTAGAAAAAAACACTAACACAAAACACAATAAAAACATGATTTTTGAAAATTAAAAAAACAAAACGGAGTTATCTGTTTTTGTATATGAACTACAGATAATTTTAGCTTAAGCTAAAAAATAACTAGAAAAAAACACGAACACAAAACACAATAAAAACATGATTTTTGAAAATTAAAAAAACAAAACGGAGTTATCTGTTTTTGTATATGAACTCTTCGTATACAGGTGCATCTCAATAAATTAGAATGTCATGGAAAAGTTCATTTATTTCAGTAATTCAACTCAAATTGTGAAACTTGTGTATTAAATAAATTAAATGCACACAGACTGAAATAGTTTAAGTCTTTGGTTCTTTTAATTGTGATGATTTTGGCTCACATTTAACAAAAACCCACCAATTCACTATCTCAACAAAATAGAACATGATGACATCCCAATCAGCTAATCAACTCAAAACACCTGCAGAGGTTTCCTAAGCCTTCAAAATGGTCTCTCAGTTTGGTTCACTAAGCTACACAATCATGGGGAAGACTGCTGATCTGACAGTTGTCCAGAAGACAATCATTGACACCCTTCACAAGGAGGGTAAGCCACAAACATTCATTGCCAAAGAAGCTGGCTGTCCACAGAGTGCTGTATCCAAGCATGTTAACAGAAAGTTGAGTAGAAGGAAAAAGTGTGGAAGAAAAAGATGCACAACCAACCGAGAGAACCGCAGCCTTATGAGGATTGTCAAGCAAAATCGATTCAAGAATTTGAGTGAACTTCACAAGGAATGGACTGAGGCTGGAGTCAAGGCATCAAGAGCCACCACACACAGACGTGTCAAGGAATTTGGCTACAGTTGTCATATTCCTCTTGTTAAGCCACTCCTGAACCACAGACAACGTCAGAGGCGTCTTACCTGGGCTAAGGAGAAGAAGAACTGGACTGTTGCCCAGTGGTCCAAAGTCCTCTTTTCAGATGAGAGCAAGTTTTGTATTTCATTTGGAAACCAAGGTCCTAGAGTCTGGAGGAAGGGTGGAGAAGCTCATAGCCCAAGTTGCTTGAAGTCCAATGTTAAGTTTCCACAGTCTGTGATGATTTGGGGTGCAATGTCATGTATGACACAGATTTTGTACAGTGTGTGTATGTGTGTGTGTATATATATATATATATATATATATATATATATATATATATGTAAATCACTACATTAAATATGTATTATGGCAGCTCTTACATCTCCACCACTGTCTTTGAGGCCGACAATATTTGGATGCTGGGAAAGTTGGATTATTGCATCCACAGGCAGGTCGAGACCCGTGTTTGCTGGCACGCTGTACAACACAACTGGCACTGAACTGGAATCTGCCACCTTGGAATCAAGGAAAACAATGATGCATTTGAATGAGACAAAGTGTGAACCACAATTGAACCAAGTAAAATGCAAATGAGTGCAATGATATGCATAATGTCCACAGTTCCATTTGAACACAATATAGAGAACAGTCTTTGATTAAATACAAAAATACAATTACTCAAGACTACCTTAGCGTAGTGGTTTATAAGAGCTCGGCTATCCATTCGGCCGCGGTAAAAGCAAGGTGTTACCACTAACAAACAGTCAGCCCCGCCATCTGCCATTTGCTGGCTCATTTGGATTGTGGCTCTGGTGGCTACAAGAACAGACAAAAGTGATCTAGAGTGTAAATGTCATCTGGTATATGTAAATAAATACCCAAGAGAGACGTACATTCACAGCCAGATCCAGCCATGAGTAACTTGTCTTTTGGCAGCGCCTGTTTGACTCTCTTCACCACCTCAACCCTCTCCTCCGGTGTCAGGTATGGATATTCCCCATTAGAGCCCTGCACTACCAGACCTGCCAGTGCAATAAACAGCGAGTCGTACAAATAGATTTTAGGATGAGGAAAAATATTGAGATGGCATTTTCAATACGTCCACTAGGTGAAAAGCGGACTTTAACCTTAACGGCACGAGGTTTATCATCTGTTAACTACAGTCAGCATAAAGCTGGGTCACACAAAATGACAATACATAGCCTATAGCACATATTAAATGTTGTAGGTGTTACATTCATCATAACATGTCTTTGTGGTTTCTGCTGCATACACTGATAGCACACGAACATCACAGAGACGTCTATTTGGTGTCTCCAAGACATATTTTTTTAGAGTGTTTGCTCATCTGCAATCCATCTATTGGACGTTTCCTATCAGATGTCAAATAGATGTCTATTAGATGTTTATGGTTTAGAATGCATGTAAAACCGACATCTTACAGACGTCTGTCAGAGGTTTGTACACCACAGATGCTTTCCAGATCAAGCGATCTTTAACAGACATATTGCAGACGTACTTGTGCTATCTGGGTAATGTATGGTGCGTTTGTCCAAAAATGAAACAACCCACCTCTGAAAGGTAAGTTGCCGTACTTCTTAAGATTGTCATCAAGTCTTTGGTAATCCACATCTTCACTCTGAGTGAATGGAGTGGCAATGGGAGGATAAATCCCCCTTATATCCAGCCTCTTCGCAGCACTTTGACTTTTATTTCTCCATGTTGAAGCAGCTGATCCTCTGCACAGAAGACTGAAGCTTCTTCGTATTGCAAACATTCCGCTGGCTGTGATCCTCTGTAGAAAAGAAAACAGATGTGGTTAAAGGAAAATGTGAACTCTGGTATATTCTAAAGCTGCCATGCAGTTAATAATCAACACACTTATCAACTCTAAATGCTGACAACGTTTGGGAAAACATTTGGGGAGGCTTGCTGTTATAAACAGACCTCTTTTAGGCAAAAATCTCAAATGAACTGGCTAAATAAATAAGTGATTCTCGTGACATAACGCATATAAAATGTAGCTGAGACGACTTTGTTTTGCATACCTGCAGATGTTCAACCAGTCTCGCAGAAGCAGAGAAGTCTTACTCTATCGGAGACCTTGACAAGTAGTGTCACAACTCAATGTAGAAGTATTATTAGTGTTTATTATTATCCTGTTGTTGTATCTGAAGAAGAGAAACCTGCTTGTGTAACAGCTCTCTTTCTCGTGCATAAGCAGAAAGGTGTCACTGACTTCAGTGCGTGCAACACCACGACTCCCAAGTTTAGCTTTTGAATATTAGTTACGGTCCTGAAGCGTGCTGTCACTTATAAATAATTGTTTTGAGATATGTCAACAGCACTTGCACGACTTGTTAGGCTCTCCTTTAAGCGCACTATTCTGCTTCCGGGAGTAAAAAGTCCTTTCATTATCTCCTTAAGAGAATTGACTTTGAATGACGAAATTTAACAGATGTACCATGAGCTTCGAGGTTGTTTATAAATTATATATACTTTAGCTAAAGCAGTCATTCCACGTTATATGATTTAATACCACGTTTAACAGCGCTATTTCTGATTAAGAACTACATTACCCATAATCCTACAAAGACATGTCTACCAATCACAGAATCGGAGCTTTGCCGTGCTCCGCCCACTCTTAAAGCACCGCGAACACCGTAAATCGAGTCGGTATCCCTAAACTACTTTCATATTTTATAAATCTGGTTATTTAAAAATTATGTCAGTTTGTGTGTGTGTGTGTGTATATATATATATATATATATACACACATATATATATATATACATATACATATATATATATATATATATATATATATATATGGACCACAAAACTAATTATAAGGGTCAATTTTTCGAAATTGAGATCTGAAAGTTGAATAAATAAGCTTTCCATTGATGTGTGGTTTGTTAGGACAGGACAATATTTGGCTGAAATACAACTATTTGAAAATCTGGAATCTGAGGGTGCAAAAAAATCTAAATATTGAGAAAATCATCTTTAAAGTTGTCCAAATGAAGTTCTTAGCAATGCATATTACTAATCAAAAATTAAGTTGTGATTTATTTACGTTAGGAAATTTACAAAATATCTTCATTGAACATGATCTTTACTTGATATCCTAATGATTTTTGGCATAAAAAAATCAATAATTTTGACCCATATAATGTATTGTTGGCTATTGCTACAAATATACCCCAGCGACTTAAGACTGCTTTTGTGCTCCAGGTTCACACACACACACACACATATATATATATATATGTAATAAACAACTTTTAAGTCAATAGTTTAATGAAGGGGTCCTCAAATCTGGCCCACAAGATCTACTTTCCTGCAGAGTTTAGCTATAACCCTAATCAAACACACCTGAGCAAGCTAATCAGTGTCTTCAGGATCATTAGAAAATCACAGGTAGGTGAGTTTGATCAGGGTTGGAGCTAATCTCTGCAGCGCATTGGCCCTCCAGGGCAAGATCTGAGGAACCCTGGTTTAATGTTTACAGCCGTTTTTTATACGTTGTTCACAATGTTTCATGGGAGTATGGATATGGGAAGATGTTAAGTACACAGTCTTTTAAATTTTTCTTTTTGTCTGATTTCAAACACTTTTTACTTCAAATAAAAGTGTGTGATGATATGATTCACCGTCATATACAGTATAACTGTAATGAACACTTCTGGAACCAAGGCTGAAAAAGTGGGCCAGCACTTGTCGGCTAAATGTTTTAATTCATAAGCATTGATATTCATAAATTATGATTCCCCGTAGTGGTTGTATATCATAGTATAAAAAAATTTGTAGTTAAAAAAAAATTCTGGTTAAATAAAATAAAGTTATTATAGGGTATGAATACAAAAAATTGTTTAGTGTGTACTTATATATCGTAATTAAAACATGTTTTTCAGTTCTTCCAAACAGGTCACAATTAATCAACCTTGCACACAGCATACGGATGAATCAGCAGATGTCAAGGTCTTTTTGCTTCTTCTTTCTGACAAAGTATTGATAACTGATGCTTGTAGCCAAGATAATGTTTTTTAGTTAATTCGTGAAATCGTAAAATCTATACTTTTTCCACCCTACCAATGCAAACCTTTCTGACATTATCCATGCACTTTTGCTTCTGGTTGTATGGTTCCTCATTGATATAAACCTGGGGCCTGACGTGAATTCATAAATCAAATGTTCACAGATTATGCATGCTAACTCCTGTATTGTGTCTGTGGGAGTGCTGGAGGTTATATACAGCCCATTATAGCTGGCACAGAAATTCAGTAGATTCACTCGATTTATTTTGTACGACACAGCTTCAAAATCTTCACACGATGATATAAAACATCAACAGAATAGCAATCACATTTACAAATAAAAACAATAATAAATATAAAAATAATTTCACCAGGTAAACGTGGATACAGTGTCACATGCAAGTGAGGACAACTTAATATTAAATAGACTAAAATAAACAAACCTGTGCCTTGATGCAAAACAAAACAAAAACATTTACTCATATACTCAACTCTCAGACATCCAAAGCACACACTTTGATGTTCTTACAATTCTTTAAAGATCACAAGAATATCACTATAACATTTCTTTGTATATTTTTAGAATACTATCCTGTATACCAGTGTTTCTCAACCAGGGGTCCGTGGACCTCTAGTGGTCCTTGACATAAGGCCAGGGGGTACATATAAAGTATGAATTTTTGTGACATGACATGTTCCCATGAAAGAAAAATCTAATATAGCTGATGATATGGCCAAGCTGGACAAGTCAGCTAATTTGAATTATACTTGACTGCATTTGGTCCTCACAAAGACACAAATGATATGAGTCAATTTTGTTCTGGGGGTCCTTGAGGATGGTTCTGAATTGGACGGGGGTCCGGTACGCCAAAAGGTTGAGATACACTGCTGTATACTATTTCCAAATCTTCTATTCATTATGTTGCATATCTGTTAAGTAACATGTTTGTTTAAACAAAAGTTGAATCGTTCTTTTTGTAATTGAGAAAATGTGTGTTGCAACTTGTTTCATCACAAATGCTGTTCTCTTGGAGTCGATCCTTCACTATTGTGTGGGTATTATTGATTATAATAGTGACATTTAAAAGAAAAAAGCCTGACGAGATTCAGAATCTTCCGAATGACACCTGCTGCAAGACATGAGAATGAATCATAAACATCTCAATCATTATTGAATCCTCATAAATCCAGTTTTCATTAAATAATCTGATATGAACACCAGTTTACCTCCATCTACTCCCAGAAGTAGCGCAGATACCATATGGTCTCATTTTTAAGCTGAGGTCCAAATAGAGGATTTGCTTGAGCCAGTATCGCTACTAACCAGCTGTAATGGATATGAATACAGTAGTGAATATTCCAAATAAACGGTATACTACTTCATACATTTCAGTGATTTATAGCATCAACAAACATATAACTGCAAAAATGCACTGTAAACAGCGAATGTGTAAAGGTGATATCATACACTACATTGCATGAAGGTTTATTTTTTATTTCAATTACCCAAAATATGAATAACAAAATTTAGTATTTGCAACTTATGTGGCAGTATTTTCCCAAAATGTTTAATTATACTCACAATAAATAGCAGCAAACAGCGGTCAGCACCAAACTGGTTATGATTACCCTGTAATAATTAAAAGTTAAATCAAAAATGAACACTAATGCAACACGGAATAACATTGCAATAACATTTAAAGACACAGGCTGTACTGTAGGAGAACGGATGCGTTTAAAGATCGATGAATGAATGAATCGCTTGGCCTTTATTCCAGCAGCAGTCCTCACCCTCTGTTTGGTCCTTTCGGTACAAAAAACGGGGCCACAACCCCAACCAGACCCCACAGCGTGGTGAAACAGATCATCGGTAAAGCCAGCGAGTGCGACACCATTGCGACACTTGTGCGTTATTCTAGACAGTATAATATGAAGATATCAGCATCCAGTTCAATACAGCGCGATCTGTCACTAATCCTTCGCTCACGCCCACCTGCTCCTGATTGGACCATTGCTATTCTGAGTCTCTTCGCTATTGGTCGAATGGAGCTGTCACTCAAACCGATCCCCTTCTCGTTACATTGACGCAGTAATACATCTATTATAGCTTAAACTGCAACCATTTTATAAGTTTGTGTTTCTTGACTTGGATGTCAATAAATACAATTAGTTGAATATGAATTCTAAATATCTTCATCGGTCATCAGTTACTATTTAAGCAATGGATTATTTCTAGTGAAAACCTGTAATTATTGAGAAGATACTTCCACTACTAATTCTGCTGTAATTATGTTAAAGCAGTTTGTTTTAAACCAATTTACTGTGATTAATTTTGTGATTCCAGAAAGTTGGTCCTCAATAAAACCAACTAGCCTATTGTTGAGAGCATTATTATGATTGATATCTTTTTAAGTGTATTTATCCTGTTTTATATAGTTTATAAGTGTATCTTTCCTCTTTATTTTATAAGTATTTTAGCATAACTTGAACATGTCAATGTAATTCGTCTTGGGGCTCTTCATGTGAACAGCTGGTCTATAGTGAGCAGCATGAGTGGATCACTGCAGCCATCTACTGGACTATTCAAGAAAATGTTCATGTCCCCCAGAATAAAATAACATAACATGTGTATTTATGTAAAATTACAAAAGAAGTGCAAAAGTTGTGCTAATTACTTTAGGTAATTTCCCTGCTCCTCGTTACATACAGTTGAAGTCAAACGTTTACATACACCTTACAGAATCTGAACAATGTTAATAATTTGACCAGAATAAGAGGGATCACACAAAATGCATGTTATTGTTTACTTAGTACTGACATGAATAAGATATTTCACATAAAAGATGTTTGCATATAGTCCACAAGAGAAAATAATAGATGAATTTATAAAAATGCTCCAGAAGGAAAAACCATGCATTAAGAGCCAGGGGGTGAACACTTTCTGAATTTGAAGATCAGGGTAAATGTAACTTGTTTTGTCTTCTGGGACACATGAAAGTATCTTCTGTAGCTTCTGAAGGGCAGTACTAAATGGGAAAAAAAAGAAGATATTTATGCAAAATAAGAAAAATGTACACATCTTTATTCTGTTCAAAAGTTTTCTCCCCCCTTATTTTAGTAAAATGGTTCATATTTAGCAGATTCTGCAAGGTGTATGTAAATGTTTGACTTCAACTGTATGTGTTCCTGGGGGAGCCCAAAATTCAGAGTCTCCAATATTGTCGATGTACAATTTTACTACGGTTAACAAAACCATAAAATCTATTGTTGTAATACTTGCAGAATGTAAACTTTGTTAAAAATATGAGTAAATAAAAGCTTTGTTCGTCATCTTCAGAACAATCATTTAAGTTCATTCTAGCGTAAAAGTGAAAGAGGTCTTGATTACCCGATTTTTTCAACTTCACATAGTTCATCCAAAGATCACCGGCATTGTTACACCCAATTCTAATCTATAACCCGCTGAGCAATTGTCCATCTTAATTATATAGTACACGTACATCACAGAGACGTCTATTTGACGATAAATCCAGTTTTCATTAAATAATCTGATATGAACACCAGTTTACCTCCATCTACTCCCAGAAGTAGCGCAGATACCATATGGTCTCATTTTTAAGCTGAGGTCCAAATAGAGGATTTGCTTGAGCCAGTATCGCTACTAACCAGCTGTAATGGATATGAATACAGTAGTGAATATTCCAAATAAACGGTATACTACTTCATACATTTCAGTGATTTATAGCATCAACAAACATATAACTGCAAAAATGCACTGTAAACAGCGAATGTGTAAAGGTGATATCATACACTACATTGCATGAAGGTTTATTTTTTATTTCAATTACCCAAAATATGAATAACAAAATTGAGTATTTGCAACTTATGTGGCAGTATTTTCCCAAAATGTTTAATTATACTCACAATAAATAGCAGCAAACAGCGGTCAGCACCAAACTGGTTATGATTACCCTGTAATAATTAAAAGTTAAATCAAAAATGAAGGGTCCATAGACCCTCGTAATTGGCCATTTGGTTAGGTGATGGGGAGTTCGATATTATTTGTTAAATATAACAAAAAGTTGTGTGTCTGATTGGTCCAAATGCTACAGGATGTATGTAAAACTGACATCTTACAGACGTCTGTCAGATGTTTGTACACAGACAATGCTTTCCAGATCAAGCGATCTTTAACAGTATAGCAGTGTGCTAGGCCTAATTCACATGTGACCAGATAAAAGCTTTTACAGCCTTATAATAGGTTTTGGTTTGTTTGTTTACCATTGAACACAGGATTACCCTACTGTATGATCATGAATATGTCTGGCTAGTAAAATGTTCCCACTTCTCATCTTGTTTACACCTCTGATGGAACTACATCTTTCAACCTGTGGTTATAGCAAAGCTTCTTGGTAGTATGACACGCAGACCTAAAATAGACTTGTACTTCAGCAAAACAACCAAGCTAACATGTATTGCAATCTATATCTTTCATTCCATACACAAATTTTATTCTACGACTTTTTAGTTTGTTAGGAGAATTAAAGGCTGTTTTTAAGGAGTGTGTATGTACATATGTGCTCTATTACCATTGGGTGTACTTACTTTTAGTGACTAGCTAGTTCCCAGCTAACAATTTTTGGTTCCCAGAACGTTCTGGAAAGGTTCTTTGTTATAAAATGTAACCTAAAAATAACCTACAGGGAACGTTCTTTTTCGGATATTAAAAAAAGAACCTACAAGGAATGTTCCTAGAACGTTCTTATTTGGTTCCTAAAATAAATAAATGGAAACAATATGGGAATGTTTGGGGAACATTCTGTGTTTGTTAAGTTTCTCCAACAATGCATCGTACTGCACTGGTGTTCTGGAAACGCAGCACTGAGTATTAAAAATGTCCCAAACCTTCCCAGTAAAGGGCACTCACAACTCATTAATTATAATGTCTGGAGTCAAGAGAACTTTGACTGGAAGCCATCACACAGGTCTGGATCCCAAATGAGGAACACAGGGAAACAGCACTATAAAGAAACAGGATTGAGCAGGACTGTGGCATGTTCAGGTGATTATTCAAAGTACAACTGATTTGCAACAGACTCTTTGTCGCATCCAGCCTCAAGTTGCAAATCCTTTGAACTTTGTCTCAGTATGTGCTAAATAGAAGGAGGCTTCACTGTCAGGGATTTGTTGTGTCATGCTGCGCCGCATCCAGAGTAGACAGCATCACTGATTATAATAGAGGAATTTGCTAACGAATAAGGTGGAGACGAATTGTTGAATAAAGTTGTTTTTTTGTCTTTTGCACATAAAATATTTTCTCATAGCTTTGTGTAATTGCAGTTGAACCACTGATGTCACATGGATTATTTTAACGATGTCCTTGCTACGTTTCTGGACTTGGGAACATTTCAGTTGCGTTGCTGTCTATGCAGTGCGATGAAGAGCCCTCCACCAGCGCGTCATGTGATCGGCTGTCTGCCAGCTTCTCGAGAGATGGGGACCACGCAGGAGGACTCCAGCGCCCCTGTATCCCAGCTATCCACATCACAGGAAAGGAGGACAGGTGGGGAGGAAGAAGAGGAAGGTGAAGAGAGGGTAGAGAGGAGAGAGACGGATGAGGGCTCCCGAGAGAGGGGAGGAGGAGGGCGGGATGCGGTGGATGCCCCATGCTTATCCTCACTCTCCCCTTTACCTCTTCATCCATCAATCCAGGGAAGAAGGGAAGCACAGAGAGAGCAACTGAACAAGATTCTGCTTGACCTGCTGCACCAGGCGCCCAGCAAGAATGGTAAGAGAAAAATAAAAATTTACCCAAAAGGCTTTAGTAACATAACATTCCTTCCAACCAAATTAAATTTCTTAAATCAAATAATGTAAAAGCCTCTTTATTGTTGCCTTTATTTTGGGTGTTCAATAACAAATTATATTTCTGGAAAATTACAGCAAAGTGGTCAGTTAGTAAATGGCGCCGGCGCGATTCAGTGCCTGTCGTGTTGGGGATGGGAATTGCTGAATGAAATTTCACAGGATCTGTCATGCATGAAGATCGAGGAAGTGCTGTATCTCGTGGTAGTTTGATGTCATAAATTAAGTAATCCAAGTGTCAAATCAACAACAAAAATAATTTTAAAGACCCATATGTGCACTACAGTCATGGCCAAAAGTTTTGGCAGTAACATCAATTTTGTGTTTTGCAAAGTCTGCTGCTTCAGTATTTGTAGATTATTTTTCCACATATTTCTATGGTATACTGAAAAACAATAATAAGCCGGATCATCACCAAATTGCTCATGGATCGTTGGAAGAAGTCGCTCTTGCTGGACGTTTTGATGCCATTTTTTACTCATGGCAGTGTTTTTGGGCGGAATTATGAGAGAGCCCACTCTCTTAGTTGAAAAGCACCCCCACACATGATTGCTCTCAGGATGCTTAACTGTTGGCACAACACAGGACTCGTGGTAGCATTTTCTCCTCTGAACAACTGATTTTCCAGATGTCCCAAACAGTCGGAAGTGAGCTTCATCAGAGAAAATAACTTTGCACCAGTCTTCTGCTGTCCAATCCTTGTACTTCCTGCAGAATTTCAGTCTGTCCTTGATGTTTTTCTTGGGGAGAAGTGGATTCTTTGCTGCCCTTATTGACACCAGGCCGTTGTCCAAAAGACTTGGCCTCACTGTGCGTGCAGATGCTCTCACACCAACCTGCTGCCATTCCTGAGCAAGCTCTGCACTGGTGGAGACACGAATCTGTAGCTGACACTCTGGGACGTCCTGAAGACTTCTTCACTGCAGTCAAACCTCTCTCCTTGAAGTTCTTGATGATCCAGTAAATGGTTCTTTCAGGTGCAATATTCTTTGTAGCAACTTCCTTGCATGTGAGGCCATTTTGATGCACCGCGAGGATGGCTGCAAGTGTTTCTTTGGAGGTAACCATTGCTAACAAGAACACAATGATTAGAATAATTTCTTCCCTCCTTTTATAGCAATCAGTCTGCTCTTACAATCTAATCAGTATGATAGTGATTTCACCTGACTAGTACTCATTCACACTTTCACATGTGCTGCTGATATGATTAGTCAATTCATGTTAGCTGGTCCTTTTGTGTCAGCATCAAAAAACAGTGAAATTTGTTTTTTTTTGTGAAAAGTTCATTTTTTGGCCAATGAAGCTTTTAGCAATTATTTAAAATACATCTGATCACTCTACACAATCATCTAGAAACAATGTGAATGAACACCACAACAGCTTAAGCAGCAAACTTTGCAAAACACAAAATTTATGTCACTGCCAAAACTTTTGGCCATGACTGTATGTATCCATGTAATCACCCTATATGGGATTAATTATGTTTGCACTTGTATATTTGATAAAACAAATAGGGTTTCTTGTATAGCCCATTTTGAGCCCATGCACACATTTCCCATTAATTACCCAACTAGGAACCACATGGGGATCCCACCTAGGTTCTCCCATGTGGGTCCTAGCTGGTTCACCCATGTGGGTCCTAGTTGGGTCACCCAAGTGGGCCCAAGATGTCTACTCTATTCCCCTGTAGCCCATGTGTAACCCATGTGGGCCCCACATTAACGTGTTTACTGGGATATTGAGTAAACAACTCAATGTTTTTCAAATTTTTAACAGTGTAAATTATAGTCAAATATTTGTAAAATTATCTCTAAATTAACTACTCGGCTGTTATTTTAAGTATTATTTTAAGTATTATGACATTAATGACAAATTACAGTAATTCACATTTTTTATAGAGAAAAATTACTGCATGTTTTATACAGTATTTTTTCAGTTTTCTTAAATTGCATACACTGTTAAAAACTTTAGTGTGAAATTACGTCACGATGTGGGACGATTTGCATAACGCCGCCCAAATGTTCACACAAAGAAAGAAGACGTAACTTTTATTCTCGCTGTAGTATTGTTGCCGACCACCGTCATGTCTTGAAGGCACTGTGTGATTCGTTGTGAAAGCGAAACTACTTTGTTTGGCCTTCCAAAAGAGAATGATATCCACTTCGTCATGCCTAGAGCTGATCCGTGCTGGTTTCTGAGGAAATACAACAACTTAGCGCTGTGGATCGCCGGATCGGCTTTCACTGTATATCCACTTCGTCATGCCTAGAGCTGATCCGTGCTGGTTTCTGAGGAAATGCAACAACTTAGCGCTGTGGATCGCCGGATCGGCTTTCACTGTAGATGAAGCGGAGTCCAGCCCGGGGTCGTCACATGTGGTTGCCGCAAGCCTTCCGGACGCTCCTTCGTCGAATCTGCCGGCCGTGCCGTTCTCAAGCCCATCGGCCTCCTCTCACTCTAGCTCTCCAGCCGTTCCTCACTCTAGGCCACCGCCGCTCTGCCTTTATATATTCAGTTAATCAACACTCGAAGCACACCTGTGAAGAAAATTTCAGGGGGTATAACTTTAAATAACAAAGAATGAAATTCAATATTAAGAGACTCAAACTCCTCCTTGTCAGGTGACACATGAAAGTGAAACTATTGCAGCAGGATCTGTTTTGCCATATAAGGAAGTGAACTACATGAAGAGAGAAAAACACAGTGAGTATCACAATATTAAAATCGTATTTGATAGTCAAAATCAATCCAGACTGGTTTAAAGTGAAGTACAACAATAAGCAGTATCAAATATTTTTAAAGTAGTTAAAATTACATCAAGAGAGAAAACACAGAGTCTGTAAATCATCAGATTCCACTTTTACTTTCATTTTAACACAGTGCTTGTCTGAATTTGTTACGCAGTTTGTGAATAATTAGATTCTGTGTACATGATGTCAAGATGAAATTGTTTTTCATGTGTGCAGGTCATTGTTGTGGACTGACTGTTGAGACAGAGGTGGATTTGAGAAAATTAATTACTGAGGTGATTCATAACTCACTCTGTGGATCAACACGTGTCTGCTTTTAGATGAAACCATGGCCTTCAGAATGAATCTCTCTGAAGAACATGACACACAGATAAAGACAGTCAAGCGGTGAGAGAACTTGAAATGTTTCAGATTTTTAATGTTCAGAAACAATAAATGCATACTACAATAACATTTTCATTTATAGTCTGATTCAGCGTTTTGAATCATTCTTGCCTGAACACATCGATGTGTCTGTGAGGAAAAAACAACGGAGGGATCTTTCAGATCTCTGCAGAGAGGAAGACTCTTCTGTTGAGCGCAGGTGAGATATTATGAGTGTCATATATACTGCAGGTGTGGTGCATTATGGACATTCACCAGGTGTCCCTATTGCTGCTGGATGTTTCTGTGTCTGTCTGTATCTTAATTTATCTCCGTTTATGTTACCCAACCTACGTTTGTCAGATGAACATGATTTTTTAATGTTGTTTTTTGCTTTTTATGTCACGGTACCTCATGTTGATTTAACATGATTTTTGTTTAAATTAAAGCTTTATCCACTATATGCAGTGGTGTTTCAATAAATTAAACAAAACTATGATAAAATCTATGATAAAACCAGATATTTAGATTTTTATTGTTTTTGTCTCGTCGTGCCGGGTAACGGCATCACAGTATGCTGAGGGGCGTAAAATTTCCGTCACACACTTGAGGCATACGGCCAATCAGAGCACACCTCGCTTTTCAGAACGATGAGCTTTGTATAATTTGACGCGTTTCAGAAAGGCGGAGCATAGAAAAGCAAAAATAATGTACATTATGTGGAAAATAATGTGTTTTTTTTAAACATTAAACCGCATAAACACATTGCATTACACCAAATACACAAAATAATGTTATTTTTAGCAACATCATATGACCCCTTTAATAACAGATTAAAAAAGCTTTGGTCAACTATAACATTTTATAGCATTTTGGCAACCTTAATATTGTACATTATTAAAAGCAGTAAGGCAATAAGCAAAAACATTTCTTGGAAAAAAAATACTTATTTGAAATATTTTTTTCAAAAGTACACAGCAATTCATGCAGATTACAAATATACAGAGAAGTGTAATACACACATAGCTAATTTGTTTGAATGCATTTGTTAAAATATAATGCAACCCCATATAAAACCAAAACCCAAAACTAAAAATCTATGATAATACTTCATCTTCTCCCACCCCCCACCCCCCCAAAAAAATACTTGCTTAAGGTAATACATTGTTACACAATAAGAACAATGACAGCATAACTAAAATTAAATACAAAATGAAATTCAATTTGTTTTTAAGAAAGACTTTCTTTGAAAGTGTGCTGATGTTAATGCGTCACCATTATACTCCTCAAATGAATACTTCAAGGGATAGTTCACCCAAAAATGAAAATTCTGGTATTCAATTCAATTAAATTCAAGTTTATTTGTATAGCGCTTTTTACGATACAAATCGTTGCAAAGCAACTTTACAGAAAATTACGTTTCTACAAATTTTAGTAGCAGCTTATCTGTGGTGATTAGATGTGATGTGTCAGTTTATGTACATATGGCAGAAATGTACGGAAAAATCCATTAAAGACGTAATCAAACAGACGATGAACACTATTAACAGCAATTATTATATGATGCAATCAAACTTATAGCAAAATGTGGTAGTTCTGTATGTTGTTTCAGGGTTGGCATCATCTGAGGTCCTCTGAGGGGTTGCATCATCTCTTCTCAGGTGTTCTGGATCCAGACTGAAGCTTGTGTAAATCCTGGTTACAACAGGATGTCAATTCTGTGGCAGAAACAGAGAAATAAATAGAGACATAATTAGCATAACTGCTGTTCCAACCCAGTTAAATTAATTTGTTTAACCCAAGCTAAAGAATAATAATGTGCATTTGATCAGATATAACTGCAGTACAAGATTATGAGATGCATTATTTGAATGCCTGGCCAGAGAGATGAGTCTTTAATCTAGATTTAAACAGAGAGAGTGTGTCTGAACCCCGAACGGTATCAGGAAGGCTATTCCAGAGTTTGGGAGCCAAATGCGAAAACGCTCTACCTCCTTTAGTGGACTTTGCTATCCTAGGTACTACCAAAAGTCCAGAGTTTTGCGACCTTAGGGAGTGTGATGTATTGTAGCGTGGTAGAAGACTAGTTAGGTACGCAGGAGCTAAACCATTAAAGTGCATATTCCAGGTTAGAGACCCCAATGAGTCGATGTATATAAAAATAATGTAGGAACTAGATTTTCTTTAAACTACACTATTAAGCCTTCTGGAGTCGTTTTTGTAAGATAATTTTACTTCCGCATCTGAAAACCGCCAAAACCGGAAGTGACGTGACGAGAGGGAGAGCGTTCCATAGGAAAACAATGGATTGCAATGACAGTTCGGACGCTGAGGAAATTTTAAATGTTTATTTACACTTATGATGGACCACATATACAATTTTCTAATTGAGCCTGCTATGTGGCCAAGAGAGCAGGAACAGGCCAGAATTAGACAGAACAACGGTCAAAGGAGAAAAATTGAGTTGTGTGAGGAGAACAAGGCAGGTGTCTTGGTGAGAGACCAGTGTTAGCTTACAGATATACACACGTTAGCTAACGATATGTAATCAGACAATTGCAAAGCTAGTATTGGCCGTCTATGAGTATTGATACTTACCAGTAACAGAAACTAATAAGCATTGATCAGGCGTGTCACACTCGTTAATATCCCGACACTAACTTTACGTGATATAGCGGTTTTTCATCACCGCAGAAGAGAGAGAGAGAGAGATAAACACGTTTTTGTTTCATTAAGTGTGGGAAATGTGAAGCCATGGTCACATCTGAGGAAAGTCAGTGCTGCAGGGAGTTAGGTACTGGGCCTTAGTGGAGAATGTGACCCCCACACTTGCTGTGCAGCATCTGACTCTGCACCCAGGCTTTGAGGCTTGCTGTCTGAACCCATATGTGCTGCAGATAGCCTATGTGCACTTCAGACAGGAGCATGGACCTCTCCAGGCCAGCAGACACATGCATGTTTAGGGATATAATTTATTATTCTGAGCTAAATACTTGTATAAATACATAGTAAATTAAAGATCTGAATATTAAAAACATCTGAATATTATTATTATTTTTTTCAATTACAAGTTGCCTATATGTAGGTCACAACCACCTGTAAGTCAAACTTTTTCATGCCATTGGTATAAGACAATTTTGACAGCATAAAAGCAAGTTGTCCGCTGGGCCTATGCCATTCTGAGCAGGCACATCAGGAAGGCCTTACCTGCATGTGTTGTGTCAGCCATTAGAAGACAGTTTCCAGAGGAAGGAGGACTTTATAAAGGTCCTCCTTATATATATTATATATATATTTTCTTGCACTGTTAATACCTAACTCAAAACACAACTACATATATATATATATATATATACACTGTATATATATATATATATGTAGATGTACCAAACATATACTACCAAAAGCAAAATATACCATCTGACCCATCTAAAAACATTTAACAATCTTTCAGTCTGGGTATACCACTAATGTGTTGTTAACACGTGTTAAATCGTGAATGCTGTGCTAGATACACAACAACAGCCTCATCTTGTTGATCCTCTGGAGGGATCTGGAAAGAGGAGCAGGTGTAGTGGAAGACAGTGCTGCGTTCTCTGTGGTGACCTGCAGTATTCCTCTTTCAGAGACTCCATGATGCATATGCTGGGAGAGCAAGCAAAAGTTTAGATCACATTCACTGCTGACCATGCTTTTCCACTTGGCCTCCATCACATCTGCATCTCCATTAGGAGCGGAAGCTGCAGTCCAGTAGAGGTGGTTAATAACAACAAACAGCTAGCCTTCACTGCTTCAGATCTTCACACTCCCTCATTACTTGCAATGTCTCCCAAAGCCTTATAAACACACCACATGACAACAACAAAAAACCAATTAGCGGTGCAAACAATGTCACTAAGCTGTAACTAGACTTGATGGTTATAATATTAGCAAACTCATATGGTAACGTTTTTACACAGTATATAACATTATTGCTAATGCTTACATGCTAGCTGCTGTGCTTTACAACAACCTATACACATCTCGGTTTGTCTCATTATTTAAATAATTATGTTCACTGATTTGGCAGGTAGCATATGCTTAAAAACAAGACATACGGTGCACAGTTGACGTTTTCGTGGAGCAGCATCTCTGATGGATCCGTGAGCATGGCTGGCGGCCGATCCAGTGAGCCACAGGCGGACTGGGACCCGATAAAGGTGCTCTGTGCATCAGCTCTAAGTCTCACTCGCTTCTTCCTTCGGTATCCCATGTTGAACTGCATCATATCGCCGAGATGATACGTGATCACTAAGTTACACACCACCGCGTTTCTCGAAGCAGATGCATTAGTGAAGTCCCGTCTCTTCATCTGCACAAACGCTCCCAGACCCGGAAGATACCGTCCTTTTTTTTTTGCTAGGAAACCTGTGGACTCGATGTCCTGAAAGGCTGGAGTTAGTGCAACCTCCACAAACACAATAATTTAAAATGACTATGATCAATTTAAATAAAAATAACTACCGAAAACACACTGACTTACGCCCGCTTAAAGCAAAGCGCAGAACACGACTCCCTCTCATGACGTAATATGACGCGATGTAAGAAAAAAAGCCTTTTTTGAGAACTGTCAAGGGAACCGTCACTTTTTCTTCTAAATTTGTGCCCTCACATCTTGTAAAACATTTTCAAATCCTGCATTAATGGTTCATATGGTATTTTAATACAAGGTTATATACCGCACGCATTAAGATAGACCTATAGAAAAAAATATTTGAATCTTTTTCTTTTCTAAGAATGGCTTAACTTGAAGTGCTGTAAAAAAAAAATGGAAATAAATATTATTTTAAGGTACTTTATGATTTGTTGCCATACGGCAACAGCATACAATAGTGGATCTATCTTAGAATAAGTGTAAGCTTACTTATAATTAATATTTTTCCTCAGAAATGTTGTTTGTGTTGACTCAATTGGTGCTATTATAAGCTTTAACACAGTACTTACTTATAATTGACACCTTATACATACTTTCCAAGAACTTGTGCTTTAATTTATTCTATTCTTTTTTTGCTGAATAATGATTTATATTTGTTTTAATTTCATTACATTTTTCATGAATGTTATTTAAACTGCAAATTTATACAGTTAAAACAAATATAATACTGTATATAATGTATATAATGTATCATAAAACACTGACATAAAACCAAAAACATTGCAATCTCTTGAGAGGAAGACTATGGACATCACCCCCCCAAATAATCCTTGAAAGATCACCTTTTTTATGTATGAAACTTCACAAAGCAGTTTTTTCATGTGCAGGAAGAGCAAGTTCTGCCCTTTTCTTCTTTACCTTGCCATAGAATATGGCCGTGCTCACTGATGTAATGCTACCTGTATTCATATTTAATCAAAAGTAAAATTGCCATTTCAATTTGATTATATCCATAATACAAATGCCATTAACCTACGACTAATCAACATTATTTCCCTAGTATTAATGTTGTTATTGTTACAGCTTAACAAATTGCAGCTGACCTTGCTAGCTAGCTAAACTATTGTAATAATGTCATTCCACTATTGCACAGTGTTGCCACTTGGCAACACATACATCTGAATGATTTACCAAAAACAAATTTTATAAAAACTTTTTTGAGAGGTGAATATGTCATCATAACATCATAACAGTGATGTTTTAGATTTTTTTGTAGAAGTGACACGGACTGGTCCTTGTTTGTTACTGACGTTTTAGTTTGCTTTCAGCAACTACCGACAAGAGACAGCAGTCTGTCAGAAATCTCGCCACAGAAAAAAACTGCATGTCATGTGACTTAATCAAAGCACATCATTGGCTAAACTAAGGTCTTCTCTTTCCAACAAAAAAACGAGAATGTTCTCTTAAAGAGACAGTTGCAAGGAAATGAACACAAAGAGTATGTTGCCATATGGGTTAATTTGAAAAAATTTTTTACCTGCAATATACACTTTAAGGGCCTTGTAGGTAAATAATAATATTTTGTAACTGATACAACACTTAATAGGTAGCCTGTGCATAGACTGTAAAATTGGGGTAATATGATCATATTTTCTTGACCTGGTAAGGACTCTAGCCGCTGCATTTTGGACTACCTGTAGCTTGTTTATTGAAGATGCAGGACAACCACCTAGCAGTGCGTTACAATAGTCCAGTCTAGAGGTCATGAATGCATGAACTAGCTTTTCTGTATCAGAAACAGGTAACATGTTTTGTAGCTTGGCAATGTTTCTAAGATGGAAGAATGCTGTTTTTGTAACATGGGAATATAATTTTCAAAAGACAAGTTGCTGTCTAATATAAGTTGCTGTGTAATATAATATAATAATAATAATATATATTGCTGTGCTGTATTACTACCATAACAAAATTAACAATTCGTCTAACTCTCGCATGCTCTTTAAAACATTTTCCTCGCTCCTTTGTCCTCCTCCTCCCCCTCCTGCATCAACTCTAATAGCTGACGACTTTGCCACATTTTTCATTAATAAAACGAAAAACATCAGTGCACAATTTTCCACACCACAATCTGTCAAGCACATCTTACCAGCAGACATACACTCATTCACATCCTTCTCTTCACTCTCTGAAGCAGAAGTCTCCAAACTCGTCCTTTCTAATCATCCATCCTACAATTTGATCCTTTTCCATTTCATCTCCTTCAAGCCATTTCTCCAGCAGTTGTACCTGCACTCACTCACATCATTAACATATCCCTTCTCAGAAGTGGACATTCAACCGAGACCTGCTCTCAGTTGTTGAAGCCCTAAGACTGGCAAGAGCAGATTCCAAATCTTCCCATACTTATCTTGCTGGATCTGTTCGCTGCTTTTGACACGGTTAACCACCAGATCCGCCTATCAAGCCTATTTGCAAAGGGCATCTCAGGAACCGCACTCCAGTGGTTTGAGTCTTACCTATCAGATAGGTCCTTCAAAGTATCTTGGAGAGGTGAGGTGTCCAAGACGCAACATCTAACTACTGGGGTGCCTCAGGGCTGTTTTTGGACCACTTCTCTTCTCTGTCTACATGGCATCATTAGGTTCTGTCATTCAGAAACATGGCTTTTCATACCACTGCTATGCTGATGACACTCAACTTTATCTCTCATTCCATCCTGATGATCCGACGATAGCTGCTCGCGTCTCAGCTTGTCTAACAGACATTTCTTGCTGGATGAAGGACCATCACCTTCAAGTAAACCTTGCCGAGACAGAACTGCTTGTGGGTCCAGCAAACCCATCGTTTCATCACAATTTCACCATCCAGTTAGGTACATCAACCATAACTCCTTTAAAAACAGCCAGAAACCTTGGAGTTATGATTGTTGATCAGCTGACTTTCTCAGACCACATTGCTAAAACTGTCCGGTCCTGCAGATTTGCTTTATTCAACATCAAGAAGATCAGGCCCTTTCTTTCGGGAACATGCTTCACAACTCCTTGTTCAAGCTCTTGTTCTATCCAGGCTGGACTATTGCAATGCTCTCTTGGTAGGTCTTTCAGCCAGTTCTATCAAACCTTTACAATTAATCCAGGACGCGGCAGCAAGATACATTTTTAAAGAGCCAAAAAGAATGCATGTCACAACTCTCTTTATCAATTTGCACTGGCTACCAAAAGCTGCTCACATAAAATTCAAGACATTGATGTTTGCCTACAAAACCACCACTGGCTCTGCACAACTTTACCTAAATTCATTACTTCAGAATGATATGCCCTCTAGAAGCTTGCGTTCTGCAAGTGAACGTTGCTTGATTGTGCCATCCCAAAGAACCACAAAATCACTTTTACAGACTTTTAAATTAAATGTTCCCTCCTGGTGGAATGACCTGCCCCACTCAATCCGAGCAGCTGAGTCCTTAGCCATCTTCAAGAATCGGCTAAAAACACATCCCTTCCATTTTTATTTGACCCTCTAACTTTAGCACTCTCTATTCTAATTCTATTCTTTAAAAAAAAAACTAACTCTAGCTTTCTAATCTTTTTGTATTCTGTATGTTTTCTTTTCATTTATTATGCAATTAACAAAAGCAAAAAGACCTCTAACACTAGCTTGCTGTATTCTTTTTCTATTCTATCTGTTTTCGTCTTATTTATTATATTTAAAAAAAAAACTTGCTACATGTACTGCGTTAAGCTAACTGAGACTTGTTTCAAAAGACAAGTTGCTATCTAATATAACACCCAGATTTTTTACTGTAGAGGAAGTAACCGTTCATCCGTCTAGTTGCAAATTGTAATCCACGAGATTCTGTGTTTGAATCTGTCTTTTGGTCCAATAAGTAATATCTCTGTCTTATCCTAATTTAATAGGAGAAAATAATTGGTAATCCAATCTTTTACATTTTTAACACAATCTGTTATCTTAGATAATTTAGAAGTTTCATCTGGTCTTGTTGAGATATATAGTTGAGTGTCATCAGCATAACAGTGGAAACTAATCCTGTATTTTCTAATAATAATATTACCAAGGGGCAACATGTATATTGAAAATAGCAAACCATATTTTACTGGTGATAATTGAGATGACTCCCCATTTAAATAAACAAAGTGGTAGCGATCGGGCAGGTAGGATCTAAACCATCTTAAAGCCTGCCCTTGAAAACCTGTATAGTTTTGTAATCGATCTATGAGTATGTCATGATCTATAGTGTCAAACGCAGCACTAAGATCAAGTAAAACTAGCAATGAGATGCATTCTTGGTCGGACGCAAGAAGCAAGTCATTTGTCATTTTAACAAGTGCAGTTTCTGTGCTATGGTGGGGCCTGAAACTCAAATTCTGAAACTGGGCCTGAATTCTTCAGAGAGATAATTTTTTTGCAGGAAGGAGCACAATTGAGCAAGACAACTACGAGTTAATAATATTGAGAAGCGGTTCTTCTGCTACAGGTAACAACTCTTTCGGTAATTTAGTGGGTACAGGATCTAGCAGGCATGTTGTTGGTTTAGATGCAGTGATAAGTGTATTTAGCTCTTCCTGTCCTATAGTTGTAAAGCACTGCAGTTTTTCTTTGGGTGCGATAAATGAAGCTGAAGTATTAGACGCTGTAGAATATACATTTGCTATTGTATTTCTGATGTGAATATTTAGATCGGGTGGCATCTGGTTATTTGTTAATCTAGCCACTGTGGATTGTTTTGGTTATTTTCTATGAGTTTGTGGATATGCTCGGCCCTGTCAGCTTTTAGAGCCTGTCTATAGCTGGACATACTGTTTTTCCACGCAATTCTTAAAACTTCTAAGTTAGTTTTTCTCCATTTGCACTCAAGACTACGAGTTTCTTTTTTGAGAGAGTGGGTATTACTGTTGTACCATGGCACAGTACGTTTCTTTATTTGATGGGGGCAACAGTTTCTAATGTATTAGAAAAGTGCCCATGTTGCTAGTCATTTCGTCTAGTTCATGTGTATTTATGGGTACACAGAACAGTTGAGATAATTCAGGCAGGTTATTTGTGAATCTGTCTTTGGTGGCTGGAACAATAGTTCTGCCCGGACGATAACGCGGAGCCATATAGTTAATATCAGTAATACGCAGCATGCACGATACAAGGAAATGGTCAGTAACATCATCACTTTGAGGTACGATATCTATATCAGTAAGATCAATTCCATGCGATATCAGTAAATCTAGCATATGATTAAAACGATGAGTGGGCCCGGTGACGTTTTGCTTGACTCCAAAAGAGTTTATTAGGTCAGTAAACGCAAGTCCTAAAGCATCATTTGTATTATCAACGTAAATGTTAAAATCTCCGACAATTAGCACTTTATCAACAGTAACTAATAGGTCTGAGAGGAAATCTGCAAATTCTTTTAGGGAATCTGTATACGGACCTGGTGGTCTATACACAGTAGCCAGAGCAAGAGATATGATATATTTATTTTGCATATCTGACAGTGTAACATTAAGCAGAAGTATTTCGAATGAGTTAAACCTGTATCCTGTTTTCTGAGTAACATTGAGAATATCACTATATATTGTTGCAATACCTCCGCCACGACCGGTCTGACGGGGCTCAAGCTTATAACAGTAGCTTGGTGGAGTAGACTCATTTAGACCAATATACTCATTTGGTTTTAGCCAGGTTTCAGTCAAGCAGAGTACATCAAAACTATTATCTGTGATCATTTAATTTACAATAACTGCTTTGGGTGTGAGTGATCTAATGTTTATAAGCCCAAACTCTAAAAATAGTTTTTGTTCATTTATTTTACATTTTTCTGGTTTAATCACGATCATATTTTTTTATAGATCCTGCATTAAACTTATATTTTGACCTCACAACTCGCGGAACAGACACAGTCTTAATAGATTGGACAGCATAAGTGCTTCTATAATTTAAGCGGGTAGAACAAAAGTCATCATAGCAGTTTTTTGAGAATTGGCTTACTAGTCATATGGAGTGTAGCATCCTGCAGATGTTGTCCAACAGGAGTTCTGCTCCGACTCTGCTGGGGTGCAGGCCATCAGCGCGAAAAAGCCTAGGACGCTCCTAGAAAAGATTCCAGTTATTAACAAAGAGCAGTTTCTGTTCTTTACACCATGACAATAACCATTCATTTAAAGCAAAAAGTCTACTGTATCATTTACTCACCGTCAAGTTGTTCCAAACCTGTATACATTTCTTTGTTCTGCTGAACACAAAGGAAGGTATGAGGCCAAACAGCTTTGGGGCACCATTGATTTCCATATAGTAGAAAAAAATACTATGGAAGTCAATGCTGCCCCAAAACTGTTCAGTTATAAGCATTCTTCAAAATACCTTCCTTTGTGTTCAGCAGAACAAGGAAATGTATACAGGTTTGGAGCAACTTGAGGGTGAGTAAATGATACCAGAATTTTCATTTTTGTGTGAACTATCCCTTTCATCAGTTAAGTGGGCTGTTGAATTTTGCTGTAGCTAATGCCAAGTTATCCAAATAACTGTAAGATTATCTGGCCCTATTGACAATCCTGATGTCCCCTGGTCCGTCATGGGCATTGTCTCCTCAATGTATCCTAGGATGAGGGCTTCATCTGCATCCTGCAAAATGCACAGTTAAAAAATAGAGTCAATACTACTCTGGAAATATAAATAATTTAATAATATCTGTACCCTGATAAATGTAAACTTGAATATAATGAGAAACAGTTATGGTCAACAAAGACTGATTACAGACAACAGACCTTGACAACGTCCGACAATGGTAATGTCCGGTTCTGTTTCTCATACTGACGCAAAATTTTATCTAGTCGACATATATTTACATTACATTTAGTCATTTAGCAGACGCTTTTATCCAAAGTGACTTACAAATGGGAACAATGGAAGCAATCAAAATCAACAAAAGAGCAATGATATACAAGTGCTATAACAAGTCTCAGTTAGCTTAACGCAGTACACGTAGCAAGTTTTTTTTTTAAATATTATAAATAAAAAGAAAACAGATAGAATAGAAAAAGAATAGAGCAAGCTAGTCTTAGAGGTATTTTTGCTTTTGTTAATTGTACAATAAATGAAAAGAAAACCATATAGAATACAAAAAGATAAGAAAGCTAGAGTTTTTTTTTTAAAGAAAATAATTAGAATAGAGAGTGCTAGAGTTAGAGGGTCAAATAAAAGATTGATAAAGAACATCAATGCCTTGAATTTTATGCAAGCAGTTATTGGTAGCCAGTGCAAATTGACAGTGTGACATGCATTCTTTTTGGCTCATTAAAAATGTATCTTGCTGCCGTGTTCTGGAATACAAACAAAGAAAAAGACTGCACACATTTCGAAAAACGTTAATATACATGATTTTTTTCAGACCTGGCTAAAGCTAGTGTTAACGTTAGCTAAACTGAGCATTAGCACAAACGTTGCTTTTAAAACAATGTTGTTTGATATGACAAGTTCATAAAACCTAAATGAAAATGTACGTTTGTATTGCTGTTGTGTTTCAGTCTGTGTGAGAATGAATCTCCTGAACCCAGCTGTGTGTCCATGAAGAGTGACCAGTCCATGAGTCGACCGATTGCATTCAGCTCGGGAGACTCATCTGCTGATCTGAGGTGTTGTTTAGTTTACAGTATAAGAATAGAAAAAAACATTTTATATATATATACTGTATATATATGGTATTCATTCATTTACTGATGTGTATTTGTTTAACTACAGTCAAGAACATGAAGGACCAGAATCACATACAGCAAAGCAGAACTTAGACTCAATTTTCAAGGTTAGTTTTGTGTGTGTGTGTGTGTGTGTGTGTTTGTGTGTGTGTGTCCATCCCAACACAATAACCCTCTTGGTAAAAGTATTAAGAAATGGAGAAATCTGTGAAATCCTCTCTGTAATAGTCACATGTACTTTCCTACCCACGTAAGATCATTTGTAGGCCACTATAAAGCAGATTAATGACCACTAAAGCAGAGAAGCTGAATTCATATTGTAGCGTCTGGAACACTCCAACACACAGCTAGCTTTCACAAATACTTTGTAACACCCCAGGACGCCGAACAAGACCCTGGTTTCATGGTAACCCGATACATTTACAACCTTGTGGAATGCGAGCCGGCTCTCATTCTGCTTTCTCCAGAAACAAGGGGTACAAATGCACAGGAGAAATGGACTGTTCTACTAATTAATTCATAGGAAAACCTTTTCTTTGAATGAACACACATTTTCTTCAGGCCATTGTGTGTATTATTGCTGTTTTGTATTAATCTGTTGTATTATAGACTATTTTTATTCGTGCTTACGATAAACCACTCATTCAGATAACCTTACATATAGCTTGTTTAGTATCTATGAATTCGCCTTCTGATGATCTAAACAAGAATGTATATTATTTGTTGGTACGTAGGCAATATATTAGTGCCCTGAGAACCTTTAGTATTTTCAATCAAAGTTCCAGATACTAAAGTACCATGTTTCCACACAAAGAGCCATAAACTCCACAGGATCTCAAAACGCCCACTTGGGATTCCGGCTTTTCTCATTGGATAAGCCCATCTTGAGAGGCGGGGATCTTCTCTGACCTTAAAGCCCACACTCCATGTGACCCGCCCAGTTCGGTGGTTCAGTGAGATGCTAAGATGAAGATGTGAGAAACGCTCCAGGATACCAAACCTCGTGCCAGGCTCCGGCCTAGTCCTTTTCATTCATCAAGTGATTCTGACTCAAACTAGCTCTTTCTCATCAACCAACTTCAGCAAGATCTTGGGGCCTTAAGATTGCATCAGGAATCTTTTTCAGACATACGCAAGTATCAAACTTAGTCGATTTAATTGATGCATTAAGTATCAGTTACACCTTTTTACAAGGTTTGTTGAACTAAGAATCTGACGTTTTCCCTCAGGTTTTAGATCTGCTGAATATGCAAAATGGTTCCATAAATGTCATTCCATATGTCTCTTTCTTTAGTGCTAAACTTTAACCCTTTCCTATACCAACTGTATGTGTGTGTGTGTGTATGTGTATGTTAGACCGGCTTAATGTGTTTATGTAGTATGTTAGACTAGTTTAAGTGTTTATGTAGTTAATAAAACCTTACTTGTATCACACTTGACGTGTTCATTGTTTACTCATAACCGGAGTCAATAATCATGCAGATTTACGTTACAAACTTATAGAATTGTACAGTAAGAAAGTTATTTCCTTTAACCAGGAAATTAACGTTCTTAGAATTGACAAGACAGTTGACCCTGAGTGGTCAGCTAAATATCTACAGTGGATCTAAAATATGAATAGTTAATTATAACTAGTTATGGTTAATTATTCATATTTCCCCATGAGCTAAATTCGCTACAGATTGGTGGAGAATGCGGGCATGATAAAACGAAAGTTATGAGTTTAAACACTGGCAACTTAAAAAGTGTGTGCTTGATAGCCCAGGTTAAAATAGGACGTAACTTCAGATGCCCGGTGGTGTCCCTATTTGCTGGCTTGTTGAGATGCAGATAAAGTGGGGGTTTGAATTGGTACCGCTATTATAATTGGTAGAGTCTTTATGTATTTCATGCTTAATGGCATCGGTGTAAGGTTAATCTGATTTTAGCAAAGAAACCCTAATTTCAGTATTAAAGCATAAATCTGTCCTGACAAAGCGTAAGTCTGAATCTCAGCTCAGCGGCATGTCCAAACTGTACCATAATGTAATATGCTTTAGTGAAGAAATCACAAAATTGCAGTATTGTTTAAATTGTTTCTTTGAAGAAGAAATCTCAGTACAGTTATATCAAGGTAGATGTGAGCGCTGCTCCCCTTTCTACAGCATAAAGGCCTTATAGTTTATAATTAGATTGAAGCAATTCATCTACACTTTGACTGCATATATATAAGCCGAGCAACCTGGTGGTCATTACTGTGTTTCACTCACTGAGTGAAATTAAAGGTGTAATACTGTACTTTAGTACTCATATGTGAGGCAAACATAACTACATATATGTTTAAACCGGTTTTAACTTACAGTAAACACGTTTTGTAATTCTTTAAACAAGTCTTGAAGGCTGAAAGCACCACGTTCTAAAACTATGTGTGTGTGTGTGTGTGTGTGTGTGTATGTGTTTGTTAGACCGGCTTAATGTGTTTTTGTAGTATGTTTGACTAGTTTAAGTGTTTATGTAGTTAATAAAACCTTACTTGTATCACACTTGACGTGTTCATTGTTTACTCATAACCGGAGTCAATAATCATGCAGATTTACGTTACAAACTTATAGAATTGTACAGTAAGAAAGTTATTTCCTTTAACCAGGAAATTAACGTTCTTAGAATTGACAAGACGGTGGACCCTGAGTGGTCAGCTAAATATCTACAGTGGATCTAAAATATTAATAATTAATCATAATTAGTTATGGTTAATTATTCATATTTCCCCATGAGCTGATTCGCTACAATATGTAACCTGACTAAAGCACAAAAGATGAAGATCAATCTAGCAAACAGCCAATCCAATCAAACTCCCTTGTTTAACCTCAGTATCTGTAGACGCTGATGTTTGAGTATTAAGAAATGGAGAAATCTGTGAAATCCTCTCTGTAATAGTCACATGTACTTTCCTACCCACGTAAGATCATTTGTAGGCCACTATAAAGCAGATTAATGACCACTAAAGCAGAGAAGCTGAATTCATATGTAACCTGACTAAAGCACAAAAGATGAAGATCAATCTAGCAAACAGCCAATCCAGTCAAACTCCCTTGTTTAACCTCAGTATCTGTAGACGCTGATGTTTGAGCATACAGTGGAAGTTATTAGCTGGTGTTATATAATTCAGTGATGTTTAGTATTCATGCCTTTGACTAAATTACAAAATAAATTCAGGCTTGACTCTTGTGTATTGATACGTTGGTTCACCTTCTCTGTGACTGAATGCAGGTTTATTGTTTGAATATTCATTATGATTTCAGGAGCTTGAGCACAAAATAATCTCTGTGATGAAGAGTGAGTTGAAAAGTTTTAAGAGACTACTGAGTCCAGATTACCCAGAATGCTCTGAAAGAGACCGTTTAGCTGATAAGGGTCATAGCAGAGTCAGAGAGGGACTTCTGAAGATCACACTGCACATCCTGAGGAAGATGAACCAGACAGACCTCGCTAACACACTACAGACCAGTAAGAGCTATGGATCAGCAGATTATAGCTTGTGTTTTTATTATGAATCTTCTGTCTTCAGTCACTAAAGTTCCTGAATGTCATGACACAATCTAATATCTAACATATCAAACCTAAAAATACATTTCTAAAATATTGCTCTGCCAATAACAACTTTTTCCTTTGCTCAGAACTGATGCCTGTGAATCAACAAAAACTCAGATCCAGACTACAGGATAAATATCAGAGAATCAGTGAAGGACTGTCCAATCATGGAGACTCAACACGTCTGAATGAGATCTACACAGAGCTCTACATCACAGAGGGAGGCAGTGGTGAGGTCAATAATGAACATGAGGTGAGACAGATTGAGACAGTGTCCAGGAGACCAGAGACACAGGAGACACCAATCAATTGCAATGACATATTTAACCCCTCACCTGGACAAGACAAACCCATCAGAACTGTGCTGACTAAAGGAGTCGCTGGAATTGGAAAAACAGTCTCTGTGCAGAAGTTCATTCTGGACTGGGCTGAAGGAAAAGGCAATCAGGATGTTCATTTCATATTTCCACTTCCTTTCAGGAAGCTGAATCTGATACAGAAAAATCTCAACCTTAAGCAACTTCTAAACCACCTTCACACAGAAACCAAAGAGTTTAAGTCAGCAGATTATGAGGACTACAAAGTCATGTTCATATTTGATGGTCTGGATGAGTGTCGACTGCGTCTAGATTTCCAAAACAATCGGAGCTTGTCTGATGTAACAGAATCAGCTTCAGTGGATGTGCTGCTGACCAACCTCATCAAGGGGAATCTACTTCCTTCTGCTCTCCTTTGGATCACCTCTCGACCAGCAGCAGCCAATCAGATCCCTCCTGAGTGTGTCCACCAGGTCACAGAGGTACGAGGATTCAACGACCCTCAGAAGGAGGAATATTTCAGGAAGAGAATAAATGATCCGAGTCTGGCTGATAGAATTGTCACACACATCCGATCATCAAGAAGTCTGTTCATCATGTGTCACA
>NW_015505282.1:1374695-1410970 GCF_001515645.1 Sinocyclocheilus grahami | reverse complement strand
TCAGTGGATGTGCTGCTGACCAACCTCATCAAGGGGAATCTACTTCCTTCTGCTCTCCTCTGGATCACCTCTCGACCAGCAGCAGCCAATCAGATCCCTCCTGAGTGTGTCCACCAGGTCACAGAGGTACGAGGATTCAACGACCCTCAGAAGGAGGAATATTTCAGGAAGAGAATAAATGATCCGAGTCTGGCTGATAGAATTGTCACACACATCCGATCATCAAGAAGTCTGTTCATCATGTGTCACATCCCAGTCTTCTGCTGGATTTCAGCTGCTGTTCTGGAGAGGATGATGGGTAAAGCAGAGAGTGCAGAGATTCCCAAGACTCTCACACAAATGTTCACACACTTCCTGATCTTTCAGACCAAACTGAAGACACAGAAGTATGATGGGAAATATGAAATCGATCCTCGTCAGGCTAGAAAGACTATTCTGTCTCTAGGAAAACTGGCTTTTGAACAGCTGGAAAAAGGGAACCTGATCTTCTATGAGGAGGACCTGAAAGAGAGCGGCATTGATGTCAGAGAAGTGTCAGTGTACTCAGGAGTTTGTACCCAGATCTTCAGAGAGGAGTTTGGGCTGGAGCTGGGGAAGGTGTACAGCTTTGTTCATCTGAGTGTTCAGGAGTTTCTTGCTGCTTTATTCAAGCTGCTGTCCTTTTCTGAACGAAACACAGGACTAATGAATATGTTCGGGTCACCAATGACCAGTTTACTGAAGGGAGAAGTGGACAAGGCCTTACAGAGTGAGAACGGACACTGGGACCTTTTCCTCCGGTTCCTTCTAGGCCTCTCACTAGAGTCTAATCAGACTCTCTTACAAGGCCTCCTGAGAAAGACAGTAAGCAGCTCTGATATCAATCAGGAAACAGCTGCATACATCAAACACAAGATCAGGGAGAATCCCTCTCCAGAGAAATCTATCAACCTGTTCCACTGTCTGAATGAACTGAATGATCGTTCACTAGAGCAGGAAGTCCAAACATACCTGAACAGAACAGGTGCCTGTCGTCTCTCTAGAGTCTATCTGTCTGCTGCTCAGTGGTCGGCTCTGGTGTTTGTGCTGTTGAACTCAGAAGAAGAGCTGGATGAGTTTAAACTGAGGAAATATGATCCATCAGAAGAATGTCTTCTGAGGCTGCTGCCAGTGATCAAAGCATCTAGAAAGATTAAGTGAGTATTTTACAGTGTCTTTGTTTTATTTACTTTATTTTATACAGTAGGCCAAGGCCTCCTGAGAAAGACAGTAAGCAGCTCTGATATCAATCAGGAAACAGCTGCATACATCAAACACAAGATCAGGGAGAATCCCTCTCCAGAGAAATCTATCAACCTGTTCCACTGTCTGAATGAACTGAATGATCGTTCACTAGAGCAGGAAGTCCAAACATACCTGAACAGAACAGGTGCCTGTCGTCTCTCTAGAGTCTATCTGTCTGCTGCTCAGTGGTCAGCTCTGGTGTTTGTGCTGTTGAACTCAGAAGAAGAGCTGGATGAGTTTAAACTGAGGAAATACGATCCATCAGAAGAATGTCTTCTGAGGCTGCTGCCAGTGATCAAAGCATCTAGAAAGATTAAGTGAGTATTTTACAGTGTCTTTGTTTTATTGACTTTATTTTATACAGTAGGCCTGTGTTTCTCTACACTGTTTCTGTGTATTTTGAGGTCTTTCTTATTTGACACAGTGACACAGTGTGTGTGTGTGTGTGTGTGTGTGTGTGTGTGTGTGACAGAAAGTGACAGCTGAGATTCAAATTCATGAACATTCCGCCATTTTAAGTCTATGGGATTTTTTTGCCTGCTTCTTCGTCCGCTGTGCGAACATCGTAGTTCTAATTGCTTAGAAAAGAAACAGCACTCCTCTCCTCAGTGAGCTGGTCGATTTGACACCTCATTCATGGGTCTGTGATAAACGGTAAATTAACTTAAAGGTGTAGTAAGAGATCTTGGAAAATGCTAACTTTAGCCTGATAGCACTGAACGAACGCGAACGTCCCACCCTCCCTGCAATCGCCGTCCAAAGCCACGCCCCCTGAGCGCATTTACACTCACAGACCAGAATACGGACCGAGCGTTTTGATTGGACGAACATTTCTTGATCCTACGCCTTCCACTGAATATATAAATACAGACAAATACATTTAGACCACTTAACTTAATGATTGCTATCGGGATGTGAAGAGACTTTCAACCAGCATAACAAAAAAAAATTCTGAAGACAATCACCTATTGCACCTTTAACTTATCTTTAGTTTTTCTGTATTTTCTCTGCAGTCTTTCCGGCTGTTATATTACACAGAAAGGCTGTGCTGCTCTGATTTCAGCTCTGATATCAAACCCCTCACACCTGACAGAACTGAATCTGAGCCGTAATAAACCAGGAGATTCAGGAGTGAAGCTGCTCTCTGCTCTACTGGAGGATCCGCACTGTAAACTGCAGAAACTACAGTGAGTCTCTTCACATCTCAGTAACTATAAGGTTTGGAGTAAAAGGTAAAATTACACAAATGTGTTTTCCGTTAGCAGGGGTTTTGTTTGTTGTCCTCAGTTTAAACCCCTTTAAAAAAAATTATAAAATAAAATAATTTATGTTTGTTAACCGAGTACATTGCAGAATGTGTTTACAAAATACAAAACATTTTCTTAAAAAAAAAGATTCTTACACTGCTTGAAGATCCCATTATAACCCATAAAACATGGCTTTACAGTAGTCTCAATAAATATAATATTTTATCTTATTTTTATATTTTTATCTTGAGTAATACACAGTCAAATCAAAATGTATTCAGACACCTTCAACATTTCTCACATTATATCAGTTTATTTGCAATAGTTTAGAAAATGGTAATAAAATATGTTTAATCAAATTAGTTAAACTGTGTCAGAACAAACTCATCTTGATAATGTCAGATAACTTTGATAGAAAGATATGTAATGGATTGCAATCAACCAAAAAATATTCAGCTGTTAAATTTAAGTACACAATTAGATAATACCAATTTAGGTCACCATATTTAATTGGTATACCAAGCAGTGCTTAATTTTGTTCAGTCTATGGTCTAAAAAGTTCACATTAGCAAGTAAAGATAAAACACTTAAGCAAAACACGGTCAGGTCAAAGTGTCTGAATAATTTTTTGGTTTGACTGTATTTTTAAATACGATATTTCATAAAAAATGTGGTGATTATCTCTAAGGTGGCCAATATTGAACTTAATAAATGCTGTTGTCTACATTAACCATATCATGTCAGCAAATGGAAAGTCAGACAGCTTTTTATTACATTAGCTCAGGGGTTTTTAACCTTCCTTTTAGGACATGCGCCCCCTCAACATCAACAACCTTAAAATTACTTTAATGTTTAAACTGACAAGACTTAAAACACGTGAGAATGAAAAACTTTCTCGAGGAAGCAGCACTGGCCTGATTGTTAAGATAGTTTTGGGGGGCTAAGGTGACAGATAGGGGGGCTGAAACCCACCTAAAAGGGTTTAGAACCGCCTCTGGTATAGTGTGTGTAATTATACTGAAACATAAATATATAACCAGTTTACCTGATTCAATGTGATGGCTGAGCCTGTTTCTGAGATAACAACATGCCAATCCGTGGTTGGATTTCCGACACGGCTAATCATAAATCATCTTACACTGTCAATAAGCGTGACCAGGGTTGCCAGGTTTTCACAACAACCTAATTGCTACTCAAAACTAGCCCAAAACTACAAAACGTGGCAAGTGTTAAAGTAGCCCAATTTCGAGGGAAAACCGTGGACTTGGCAACACTGAGCGTGACTGATACTCAAAGTCAACTCTGCTCTAACTGTCGACTAGCAGTGGGAGTCAGATTGCCCCCTAGTGGATGGCTAAAGATTTGTTAACTCATATTCATAAATTCTCAAGAGAACGTCTCTGAATTAACTGATGCTTGCGCCCCCCTTGGCCCCCCACAGGTTGAAAACCCCTGCATTAGCTAACAGTATAGGGATGTTTTATTTTACCCCAAATACCGTACTTTTCATATTCTTCAGTTATTGGAAAAATGTTGGTGTAATTACCTTGAACAAAACTGAAAACATTAAGAAGACCTTTGTCTCAAAGCATATTCTGTAATTTTTTGATGCTCATTTGCTACATAAATCTGTAATATTTTTAAATGAGTCTTTTACATGAGTTCTGTTTTAGCCCCATTGTAAACTACCACACGCGAGTCCCAAGTTCCCCTTTGCCTGAATGTTTATTAGCTACTGGCCAGGAGTCACTTTAAACACAGCAGAACGACACTATGACTAAAATATCACACACATATTTATATAAGAAATGCATTAAAATACCAAGGTTACATGTGCACTTCATGATTGGTTCAATTCATAGCTCTACTAATCATCCATCCCTCTGTTACTGAGCAGATAGATTCCCCTTTATTAATCACTTCTCAAGTCTAGAGAACTAAATCATAAGACAAACTAGTGTTAGCATAAATCTGCTGCATTTTCCTCTTGTCACAGTTTGCAGTAGGAGTTGTAGGAATGTGTTGTGAATCTAAAGGAACAAAAATAACATGTTATATAAAACACAGGCTATCATTAAGACATGAATCCACAACTGAATGAAAGAAATAAATGTCAGGATGAATACAATGTGACTGAGATTTGTGTGAGTATTCATTAGAGATGCACACAGTATTTGACTGATAAATCATTAAATAGAATATCCATCACTTTATAAAGGAAAACACACTTTTCAAATCAGACATATTTTTATTGAAGAGATGGAGATGAATAGTGTTACACTGTTTCAATAACAAACCTTTATAACACATGACTATTAATTATTGATTTGAGCTGTTTTTCTCTTTCTCTTTGCAGGTTGTGGAGCTGCAGTATTGGAGAGGAAGGCTGTGCTGCTCTGAGTTCTGCTCTGAGATCAAACCCCTCACACCTGACAGAACTGAATCTGAACTGTAATAATCCAGGAGATTCAGGAGTGAAGCTGCTCTCTGCTCTACTGGAGGATCCACACTGTAAACTGAAGAAACTACAGTCAGTGTTATTATATTACTATTATATTATATTATTGAACACAAAATCTGTGTGAAAATACTGCCAAACAAAAACATTTCATGTTAAAAGGATATTTCACCCCAAAAATGAAAATTCTGTCGTCACTTTACTGATCTTCAAGTCATTTCAAAACAGTGTGACTTTCTTCTGTGAAACATGAAAGAAGATATTTTGAGAAATATGTTTTGTCCACACAATGTAAAGCAATGATACCAAAACTTTGGTTGCCAACAATATTCAAAATATCCTCTGTTGTGTTTCACAGAAGAAAGAAAGTCATACAGGTTAGGAACGACATGCAGGGAAGTAAATTATGAACATTTTTATTTTTAGGTGAACGATTTCACCTTTAATAATCAAAATGTAAATTATCAAATACAGTGATTATACTGAATGTGCTCAAGACAAATATATGTTTGTATTTACACTTATACACCATTGAACAACAAAATACATGATTGTTAGCCAAAATGAAACATAAAGATACATTTTAATCTGTTTGAAGAGTATTAATATCAGAGGGAACAGTATTCTAGCTAGTTTTTCCCCTGTCAGGTTTGCATCTCTCACTTTTAGATTCATCTTTGAGCAATTGATGTTATGTAGTTATTATCTCTGTATTGGATTCTATTTCTTTAATTATGTAATTAGCATGATACATTTTTACCTGACAAATAATATGTTATATTTGATTTATTCTGAACTCTTCAGAAATCACTATGATTAGTAGATCATGTGGAGGCTGGTGTTTCCTCAAATCTGTGTCCAGGACAGAACAGACTAAAGGCTCGAGGATGAATGGAGCAGTAGACACATCATGGATGTCTAGAATAATCAAATATCTCAATTAATACTAACCAGTATTTGTGATTAGTTACTAATTAGAAACACATTATAAATGTAATGATCACAATAAACTTTAAACTCAATCCTAACAAATTAAGTGAACTTTGCAGAAGCACGAGTAGTAGACCTACACGCATTATATCTGCACCAAAGTCTCTTTAAGACAAGTCTTTCACTCGGCGGCCATCTTTGAAATGCCTCTCGGGCATCCGAGTGCAGCTCCTATCTTTTTGAATGGAGAAACATCAAATTCTCCAAAACTGTTCACTAAGCTTACGACTAAATTTCATATTTGAAAACACCAATGAAATCTGACAACAGTCTCATAAAGTTTGTTTCTTATGTTCAAATACTATTAAAGCAGCTTGTTTTTAACGCTAGATCAACCAATGTGCAAGCGCAGTCATGATCGCAAGTCTGAAAACACTGCCTGTTTCTTTTTTTTTGTGAGCAACTTTTTTATTTTCTTTAACTCAACAAAACAACATCCATTCAAACAAACGAAACAGGGAAGGGGGAGCAACAGACACATCAATAATTTTACAATCTGAAAGAAAAAAAAAACTTATGTTCATTCCTTTATATTGTCCAAAATTTTGGAAGAAAAACATTGTCATGCATTGATGGTACTAGGTTTAGCCTTGTTCATCTGTGTTGTTGTACCTTCACAAGTCACTACTTTAAGGGGGCTGTGGATCCAAAATGTTTTTGCACACATGTGCGGAGTAAACCAATTTTGTATCATTGTCTTCTTTGCAGCTGTAAAACCAGCAAACAACATTCTCTAAATTAATGAACTTATACAGGAGTTAGAATCGTCATTGAGAAGACATAAACATGGATTAGACATGTAATCAATTTGTAGTAAAAAGGATAAAACAGAATTCACATGTGTCCATAGGTTGACAACAATTGGACATTCCCAAAACACGTAGAGAAAAGTACCTGATGATACAGTATTATACAGATATGGCAGTTATAGGTCGATTGCAGTTTCATTTTAAACGTTTTGTAAGGAGTTATGTATGCTCTATGGATAACTTTGAAATGGATAAGATGATGAGCCAAGTTATTAGAAGTTAAGATTAGATTAGACCACACCCTCTCCCAGTCGACCGATAAATCAAAATCTGTTAATTCATTATTCCATATAGATTTAATAGAAAGAGGCTTTGCAGTGTGATCATTAAGTTGACTATATATTGGAGAAACAGATGGCCAACCAGAGGATGGTGCGGATCTTTGGATGAGAGACAATGGGGGATGTCCAGGGAACTCCATAGGCCTTGAGAGCAGAACGTAACTGAAAAAAGACAAAATATGATGATGCTGGTAAACAAAACTTAGTTCTTAGTTCTTGAAATGAGCAGAGTCCTTGGTTATCATATAAGTCACCACATGTGTTTATGCCCAATATAGACCAAGAGGGCTGGACAAATGGCCGATTTCCAAATAAAAAAATTAAAGTTGTGCCATAAGGGTGTGTTGTTACAAAATTTGAAAGGTCCTCCCATCAGACGTTCCACCCTTTTCCAGATCCTAATAGAATTGGCCACAACCGGGCCAAATTTATATTGATCATTTTTATTTCCTGTGCCAGCAAATAAAATATCTGTGGTTTAACCTTGTCAGCTTCGATTACTCTCCATGAAGCTTTAGATTGAGGATCAACCCAAATATGAAGAGCCTTAAGTTGAAATGACAAATAATATAATTCAGAATTTGGTACAGCCAATCTTTCTGAGGCAATGTGACATGTTTTATTCTGGGTCGTTTACCATTCCAGATAAACTGGGAAAGTATGGAATTGATCTCCTTAAAGTAACCTGGAGGAGGGGAAAGTGGCAGCACAGAAAAAATTTAAATTAAACCAAGGTAACAAATTCATTTTGACGGTGGAGATTTTGCCTTGAAGAGAGACTTTAAGATTATTTTATCTTTGAGTATCACTTCTGATATTGACTGAAATGTTATTAAAATTGTTTCTGGCAATTTTATGAACGTCTCTATATATGGTAATACCCAAATAAATGAAATAATCTTTAATAGGAATGCATGAGGGGATAGGAGAGTTAACTTAAACATTGTTAATTGGCATTAAAGCAGATTTGGTCCAGTTTATCTTGTACCTCGATAGACTACTAAAGTGATCAAATTCCTTAATTATACCGGTTATTGACATGTCAAAATGATCTAAATATAAGATAATGCCATCAGCGTACAACGAAATTATATGATTGAGCTCTTACAAACGTAACGGGGCCTCCAAAGAGTCTTTATCCATCTGTGTGATCCGAGGCAGTTCTAATTTATCCAAATACTCTCTACAAACTGACTCATCAAAATCGGTCTCAGTTTTGTAAAGATTTGTGTAAAGCCCTTTAAATATGTTGTTAATTAACAGTAACATAACAGTTGTTAATTGTAATGATTGGATCTTATCTTCTAAAAGAGCAGAAGAAAACGATATACAGAATCCTCATATTGCACACTTCGTCGTTTACCACAATATTTGAGGGTCTACATCACAAGATATATTAATTTCGAGAAACTCCTTTATATGATCTTTTAGCGAATTAATTAATGTCTGATTGTTTAGTAATGATGTGTTAAGACGCCATCTAGGAACCTTGGTCTTAATGTTGGAAAGGTGAACATTACATGACACTGCATAGTGATCCATTACCCCGAAAAATATTAATAATAAATACAAATAAATAAAATAAAATAAATCATTATTATTTACCAGTCAGCGGACGAGCGTACAGGACAGGGGCAAGATTCCAAAAATAAATTAACAAGTGTCCATGGCCACCTTGTTATTGTCCTCTTCAGGGCAGTTAGTATCACAACATACCTCATCTCGTTGAGCTGAAAGCATGGAGACGGTAGCCGTTGCCTTCCCGCTGCTTTGTAGCGCTGCAGAATACGTCTTCTGTGACAGTGAAGTAACTAATCCTCCACCTTTTGAGGAGAGTCGAACATCATCTGCTCACCTTTGTACCGTAGTTTAATTACCGCCGGATATGTGAGGAAGGGCTGGAGAACAAGTGCTGTCATCTTCTTCAAGACTGGATTAAAACTCTTTCTCTTGGTAGTTGTGGCTGGACTAAAGTCGGGAAAAAAATAGTAGCGTGACATTGTCCGGCGTATATTTCACCAGATACGCCTGCCGAGCACCCTTCAGGATCGCCGACCTGTCATGCCATCTTAGTACACGGAAGATAAGAGTACATGGCCGATCAGAGTTGACTTCCGTCATACATGCGATGTGCCCCGTCAATCTCGATGTCACGGCCTTTCAGTGAAGGGATCCACTTGGAAAGATTAGCTCTGAGGAAGCCCGCTGCATCGGAGCCCTCCGCCCCTTCTGGCAACCCCACCAGTCATACGTTATTTCTCCTGCTCCTATCTTCAATGTCTGTAATTTTTTCAGTGAGTTGTTCCAGCTGATTTCTTAAGTTTGTGACTGTCCTCCTATCCTCACGTGCTGCTGCTTGAAAGGAATCGACCCGGTCCCGTGTCTGCTTTGCTGCGTTGGATAGCTTTTACAGAATCGTTGGTCGTTTGTATATCCAAATGTAGATCACGGAGTGCTGGGGTCAGTACAGAGTCTAATGCTTCCCTTACAGACGAAGCCACAACCGAATCGAGTGAACTTTGTTGCTCTTTGAGTGCTAACTTAATACCGTTAGCTATAGCAGCGTCCAGATCCTCTCTGGAGATGGTGGAATCTTTGAATTTTTTCTTTATTTGCGACTATTTTCTGATCGTCCTTGACTGCTGGGGTACTCATAGTGGGCTAGGTAAAGAGTGGTTAAAAATTTACTGACAGGATATGTATAATTTCTGAAAAAGTGAGCAGAGCGAAGGACTAACCGTGCTTTGCTGTCGAAGGGTCATGTGATCTCAGAACGATGCCTGTTTCTATAGCAACCGGAGCTTCTAAAGGTAGCTGCGGTGACACGATGACTTTACTGATCCACGATTGGCTCTTTCATTTAGAAGGCGGTGCTATTTGCCATATTTGGCATTGCACTTTCTCCCATTCATAAGTAATAAAGAGTGCACAGTCTTCCGATATATAAAGTCTTTAATCTTCACCCACACCACTGGATTCCATCATTGGGCCAATGAGTGATCCTTACTTGTTATAGCACTTGCATATCATTGCTCTTTTGTTGATTTTGATTGCTTCCATTGTCCTCATTTGTAAGTCGCTTTGGATAAAAGTGTCTGCTAAATGACTAAATGTAATGTTACAAGACTTATATGTCATAGTTATACTATAATGTTACTCTTTTTTTTACATTATCACCTACATACTGTGGTACTACAAACGGTTTGAAGAGTGAAAACAATAAACTAGTTCAGCATCACAATCATAAATCATGTGGGTAGAGTACATTTAAATTAATGTCTCGGCTGTTGCCAAGCTAAAATCTCTAGAGCACCGATCCTGGTGTGTAGAAAAAGTAGAGCTCATACAAACACATACAAACACACTCTGACTCTAAAGCTTAAACACAATCTCAGAGATCATTCCTGTTCTTCACTCTCTGCAGGCTGTTTAACTGCAGTATTGGAGAGGAAGGCTGTGCTGCTCTGAGTTCAGCTCTGAGATCAAACCCCTCACACCTGACAGAACTGAATCTGAGCAATAATAAACCAGGAGATTCAGGAGTGAAGCTGCTCTCTGCTCTACTGGAGGATCCACACTGTAAACTGCAGAAACTATAGTAAGTTATTGAGTCAATGCTTTCATTTATTATCCTGTATTAAAGCAGATCTTAGTGTATTTTATCTTTCTCTATATTGTACAGTATTTGACAGTGGAAACTCCACAAGCTCCAAGCAAGTGAATCAAAACATGTCCTGAACAAGATTGTCACCTGGACAAATGCTGATACTGATCCAGCAGTTTCACATGTTAAAGATTTTTCGTATTCATTTTCATTTAGTCTAGAATTTTTTTTCCAGTCTCATGGGATTTTTTTTTAAATAAGTAGATTGGACTTACTAATTGCGCTGTGAAAATTTTAGTGTGAAATGACAGATTGTTTATCTTAATGTTAGGAGTTTACGAGACAGCACTAAAAGGAAGTCCATGTTTATTTTTATTAGGCGTTCAAATGCAAATATATTTTTTTTTACAAGAGACTCATTCGTGCTAAACTGATGTTAAATGGTGGCGTTCCCAGTGGGGAGATCAAATCTTCTGTTGTCATGCTTCTCATCATTCGGCAGGTGTCGCTATTCTTCTAAATAAGTTTAAAGGTGACGTATTGGAATTGGTCACCTCAAAAGAAGGTAGATGGTTACTTATAGTTGTTAAACTGGATAACTCTGTATCTGTCTTAGGAAATGTTATGGTCACAATTCTTCAGTCCAAGCTAAAAATATGTCTAAAGAGGTCACACATTCTATATCAGTATTGATGGGGAAATATCAAGGTGCCTTTTTGACATTGGGAGGTGATTTTAATGATGCCCCAGATGATTTCTTAATGGCCCCAGATGGTTTCCCTCCACATACGATACCTTCTTCGAAATTTAAATTTACTACCTTTCTATGTACCCATCATTCTATAGTGGATATGGGGAGATTTTTGAATGTTAATGAAAAGTGTTATTCTTGGAGTAGTGTTATTCTCTAGATTTTTGCAGTCAATGATTGATTTATGGTTAATCGACCCAGGATGTGTCCAATATGTTACTGAAGTTACTTATTGCCATGCACCTTTTTCGGATCATAAAATGATTGTTTTGGTACTCTCTGGTTGTGATATTAAAAATAATAGTATGCGAGGCTACTGGAAATTAAATAAGTTGCTTAGTAACGAGGGCTTTATTACCCAGGTTCGAGAAGAAGCAGAACATAATTTTGAGAGTAAGCAAATGACGCATGTTAAGAAATGGGAGTTATTTAAATTTAAAGTTAGGCAGTCTGATGTATATTTTAGTAAACAAGTTAAAAAGAATCACTTGAATAAGGAAAAGGCACTTATGACAGAATTAGACTTACTTTTGAAAAAAGATAATCTTATAGAAGATGAAAAAGTCAGATTGGAGACATTAAAAATTCAAATTGATCAGATATATATTAATACTGCAAAGGGGGCATTCATTTGTTCTAGAGCTAAGTGGTTAGAAAAGGGGGAAAAGAACACAAGCTAGTTTTTTTCACTTGAAAAGCGAAATTATAAAAGACAAATTATCTCCTCTCTTAAAATTGATAATGTACCGAATATAAGACGACCCCCCTTTTTCCAGATGTACCTTTTGGAAAAAGGCTTTTTAAAAACCAAGTCTTGTTTTTTCTCAGTAAAACACTTTCTGTCTTCAATTATTTTCATATTGCATATTTTTCCTATTTTAATTTTTGTTTTGAAATTATGGTAAAAACTGGTAAAATGTACCAACAATCACATTTAAAAAATATACACTTTTTGATATACCATTAAAAAAATTAATCAGGTAACCCATCTGAATTAGGACATTTAGGCTATCCATCTAATAGTAGCCTACCAAAATCTTATTAACAGTAGAAGTTCAATCTTACTGTAGTCTTCAAATCTGGGTACTGTCTTACGTTTTAAAATCACAAAGGGAGTTTGGTGCCATCAGGCTAACGTGACAGTCACGACTCATGCAGCTGTAAGGTTTTCTTTCTCTTTTGTTTTTACTCGCAATTTTTACAACACGCATTACATTACGTATTTCATGGCACACTCGTTTTATGCGTATTTGGCGCCACCTATTGTTGTGGGTGTATTATTGACATGTCAAAGTCTAGACCCTGAATATAAGACGACTGCGTTTTTTCAGATGTATTTCCAAGAAAAAAACATTGTCTTATATTCGGCTCAATGCGGTACTCACTTAGAATCCAAAATTGATTGCAAATTATGTGGAATCGTTTTACTCCTGGTTATATGAATCTGTATTTGAAATGGATAAATGTTCTGACTTCTTTGAGGGTGCCATCAGGCTAACGTGACAGTCACGACTCATGCAGCTGTAAGGTTTTCTTTCTCTTTTGTTTTTACTCGCAATTTTTACAACACGCATTACATTACGTATTTCATGGCACACTCGTTTTATGCGTATTTGGCGCCACCTATTGTGGGTGTATTATTGACATATCAAAGTCTAGACCCTGAATATAAGACGACTGCGTTTTTTCAGATGTATTTCCAAGAAAAAAACATTGTCTTATATTCGGCTCAATACGGTACTCACTTAGAATCCAAAATTGATTGCAAATTATGTGGAATCTTTTTACTCCTGATTATATGAATCTGTATTTGAAATGGATAAATGTTCTGACTTCTTTGAGTCAGTTAAGCAATCGGTCTCATCTATTTCTATACAGTTTCGAGACCTTTGTGATGAAAAACTAAGGAAGCAAGAAATGGTTACAGCTATTCGTTCAATGAAAAAAAAAATCGCCAGGCACAGATGGTCTTTCAGTTGAATTTTATCTCCGCTTTTGGGATATTATTGAAAACCCTTTATTTGAAATGTATAAGGAATGTATTGAATCAAATGAATTATCGACTTCTATGATACAGGGGTTAATATCCCTAGTTCTTAAACCAGATATCAAAATCATAAATGAGTGTCAAACTGGATTTATGGCTGGCCGACATATAAGTTGGAACATTAGACTGATTTTGGATTTGTTAGACTATTCAAATTTGGTGGAATCAGAGGATTTAATTGTTTTTCTAGATTTCCATAAAGCTTTTGACACAATTGAGCATCAGTTTATGTATAGGGCATTAAAATCTTTTGGTTTTGGGGAAAGAATTGTTTCTATAATTGAAATGTTTCATAGAGGTATTAATAGTTATATTATATATTATTTATAACCAAACACTTCTAAAAGATTTCCCATTTGTAGAGGAGTGCGTCAAGCTTGTCCTATATCCCCTTTTTTATTCCTTATTGTAGTAGAGTTTCTTTCCATAAAAGTTTTGAATTCTCCAATTATTCAAGGAATTACCATCTTCAATAAACAAAATAGATTGACTCAGCTTGCGGATGATACTGTTCTTTTCTTGAAAGATAAAGAACAGTTGCCCGCAGCATTGCAGTTAGTAAACAGCTTTTCTCTTGCTTCTGGTTTAATGTTAAATGTAACGAAATGTGAAATAATGTGCCTTTATTAATCAAATGAAAAAACTTTATGTAACATCCCAGTAAAAAATAAGATTAAGTATTTAGGAATAAGTGTTACAAAAGATATAGTGGAGAGACAAGAATTACATTTTTTCCCTAAACTTAAAAAAGCTCAAAACATATTTAATAACTGGCTTCAAAGAGACTTGACTATTATAGGTAGAGTCCATCTAACCAAAGTAGAAGGGGTATCTAGATTTGTTTAACTGGCATTATCCCTTTTTGTTCAAGATTCAGTTTGTAAAAAAATTTACGATTTATTTACTAAATTTGTTTGGAGGTATAAACATCATCATTTATGAAAGGAAGTTCTTCAGGGGTCTCTAATGAGGGTGGTTTTGAGCTCTTGGACTTTTTCGATTTAAATTATACTTTTAAAGTAAAATGGCTCAGAAGCGCTACTTAAATCAGACTCAATATGTTTTTTTTATACCATATCATATTTTTAAACGGATTTACGTTTACGTTTTTTGTTAATGTGTGATTACTCGTCTATAGCAAACTGCTTGTGGCATTATTTAATTTCTATCAACAAGCTCTCAAGGCCTGGAAGTTATGTTATGTGCATAACTTTTCTCCACATAAAGCAATCTTGTGGAATAATGTTTATATTACAGTTAACCGGAAATCTCTTTATTTACAGAGTTGGATGGATAAAGGAATTCATTTTTTATCTGACTTTTTTGATCAGGCAGCTGAGTTGCTCTATTATGAAAATGTTATGAATAAATGGGCATTTCCTATTAAATATAGAGAATATTATTCTGTGATAAACGCCATTCCCACAGGTTTATTGATGTTAATGAGAAGCCATATGTTGTCCCTTAACATTTGTAGAATTGATCCCGTTCTTAATTTAAATGGGGTGGACATTAACAGTAAAAAATGCACAAATACATTTATTAGAAATCTATTTCATGAAAAAAATATCTATTACGCCTAGAGGGGAATTTTTCTGGAACATTTATTTTCCAGAGATTATTTGGAAAAAAGCTGGGCTTCTTCCCTTTCGGTTTTGTATATCTAACAAACTTTGGGAAATACATCTGAAAGTACTTCATAATATTTATGTTAGTAACTATACTTTATCAGAATTTATGGATATTGATGAAAAATGTTTTGTTGAGTGAAAATTGTTGTTCAGATCAGCCAGAAATAATTCTACATCTTTTTTTGGAATGTTACCATTCCAAAACAATCTGGGAAGATTTATCTATATATTCAACAGAAATCTGGTTATAATTGTGAATCAACATCCAAAGATGTTATCTTATATTTTGAATCAAAAAATGCATCTGTCAGTTTTATGATGAATCTAATGATTATATTTGGTAAATTTCATATTCATAAAAGTAAAAGAAATTGTTTTAAACCCTGTTTGAAGGTCTTTATGACTGATTGTCATTTGTATTTTGAGTCTCTCCAATGTATTGATAACAAAAAATGTAGATACAATTTTATTCGCCAAAGAGTTGAAGTTAATTGAAAATTGAATGGGTATATGCTGTCTTTTTTATTTCTTTAAGTATTATTATTGATTTTTCTTTCTTTATTTTTTTCCCCATGTATTGTAAACCCATTTCTTTAATTGTGTTATCTCTTTGGATGTCTTGTTAAAGTTGTAAATGTTGCATGTTATGTCTTTAATGTCTAATAAAATCTATATATATTAGAATGTGGTGGAAAAGTTCATTTATTTCAGTAATTCAACTCAAATTGTGAAACTCGTGTATTAAATAAATTCAATGCACATATGAGCAACAGGTTTAATTAATCTATCTCTAAACATTTTAGGGCTGATGAAATTTGCTCATTTTTGGTCTTGTTGAAGAAGCTGCCCTTGTGATTGTATTATAACCAATACATTTTTAAATTTTTTATATTTTCAACTCTTCTAATATAACCCACAGTTTAATCGTTAAAGATATTATTTTTTTATTACGAAAAACCAAAATCGTTATCTCTTCAATATGTTAATTTCTTAATTTTAAGTGCAAAATTGTTCATCCACATGCATAACTGGCTTATATCGCCTTTGTTTTTCTTTTTTTTCTTGTTGAATGTCCCTCTCGTTTTATCCCTGAGACTTATAAATAACAATATAACGATATTTAATCTTTTTTTCCCCTGTGTATATAATCTCATACTATGATGTACGCAAACCCATCATAGTGGTTTTCTTTGTCATTATGATTGTTCATTGTTAAAGATACTACCATCTTTCCCTGCGCTTGTATGTAATTATAAGTTCTGCAGTAATAATAAGAAAATAAGAATGACAGGTGCACAAACAACTCATAGCATCAGTAAATCCACTACCTAGTACGTTTTCCTCCATGTTTGCAATATTTGTAATATCTGCACAAAGGAGATGACAGGCAGCTGCTCAAAGATCTAGTCTTTGGAGAAGACTGTAAATTTTACACTCGAAAAATGTAAGTATTACTACTTGGACATTAAGATTACCTCAGAATGCATTGCTAGCCCAACACAATAATAATGATAAATGCTGACCAATAATTGATTATATATTTTTAGTAAAACTAGCAAAATGTAATTAGCTTTTTCATATACCATAGCTATGCATGACTACACACTACTAGACTAATACAGCAAAGGTGAATACATCTCAATTTCAGTCAAGTAATGAATTAATGCATATGTTAATAAAACAATTATATTTTATTTACTGACAACAACAGGAAACATGAATACATTTGTAAAATAATAAATAAAAGTAACCATGACAATAAACAAATACAAGTCAACAACACATGAAACAAAGCTTTATTCAAACATATTATTCTAACGATCATGTCATGATCATTGACCATTAAGACTGTGTATCATGCCAATCCACAGTATTTTGTGAGTCTAATGGTCTAACGAAGTCCAGTTTTAAACATCTTTTACTGTACCCATTGTTTGGCCCTTATATGACCTATTTGAGCCAAAGCAGATGAATGAAGTTATCTCAGGACGAGACCGCCCTGATTGTAAAGCAAAACGTGATTGGCTATAGCGAGATCATGCTACGATTGGTCAGCGAAATATGACTGTTATCTGATTGGCTTGAGTAGACGGTGGGTGGAGTCCACGTATTTGTGGATTGTCAGCACGTCTTGACGCAAGAAATGTTTCACAATTCGCAAATGCACAGGACGCGATTCACAAATAAATGCCAGGCAAAGTTGTGGTTGTGACATAAATATATATTTGTGAATATGTTTTTTATTTGCAAATCTCATTTTATTTATTTGTGAATTTAATTCATGTTTGTGAAACTTTAAGATTTATTTGTGGATCTCATTCTATTTATTTGTGGATCATAATCTATTTATTTGGAATTAAGCAACAATTCTACCCCCATGGTGTCTGCTCACAAAGCTCCGGAAGCGGCGGTGGCCGCTCTCAGTTCCCCCGAGGCGGCGGTGACCGCTCACAAGGCTCCAGAAGCGGTGGTGTCTGCTCACAGTTCCCCCGAGGCGGCGGCGTCTGCTCACAGTTCTCCCCTGGGTGCCCATCCCACCGGCTCTGCCCCAGTCACCAGGTCCCCCGCTAACACACGGACTGTTTTCTGTTTGGATTTTTACGTTGTTTTCCCCTGCAGTAAATAAAAGCCTGCATTTGGACCCAGACCCCTTGTTCACATGGTGTGTTTACTGTACCGTGACATTAAGAGGTGGAGTGATGAAGCGTCTCATTCATGGCACTGGGCCATTTCCAGGAAGCTGCAGTGGACTTCTCCATCCTCACTGCTCACACCAGTCTGAGGACATTTCAGATCCTACAAAAATACACAAACACAATACACAAGCAGTCATTTTAACAGTACAATGTTATATGATTTCTGTATTAGAAGTAAAAAAAAAAAAAGATTTCTTAAATTTTCTTACTTTATATTTTTGTTTCAGGTTTCCCTTTTTTTCTCTTCTTCTCACAAATGCCGCCGCCACCTGCTCCACCACAAAAGCTCTGCATCAAATGTACAGCAATAAAGAATCAGAAAAGCGCTGTAATAGCTATGTTTGAAATTACAATAATTAAAATAAATACGTGTTTAAAAAGGAAACCGTGTTTCTGATTTATAATACTCACATTTGTAAACACCGCTGTTCTCCATCACGTTTGATGATGATGTATCCTCTCGCGTGTGCTTCTGGGATTGAAAAGAGTGTCCATCGATGAACACTTCAGAATCTGGGCTGAAGCAGTAGAACATCCGGGAACTTCTCGCTTACTCTTTTATGAATATTGAAGTTTCGGACATACTAATCTCTTCATGTACTGTTTTCTCCTACTATATAGTATGTAAGTAGGCATATAAGAACGCAAATGAAGTATACGCACGTCCGAATCTCGCGAGAATTTGTGTAATTTTCGCCTACTCTTTTATGAAAACTGAGCATTCAAACATACTCATTTGCTCGCCTACTGCTTTTTGCCTACTATATAGGAAAGTATGCTATTTCGGACACAGCCATGAATTCAGTCACTGGTGAGCAGCGGTGTGAAGTAACGAATTACAAATACTCACGTTACAGTAAGTAGTTTTTATCAGTAATTGTACTTTTTTGAGTAGTTTAAAAATGGTGTACTTTTACTTGAGTACATTTTAAGTGATGCATTGGTACTTTTACTCCGCTATTTTCCTCCGTTTGTGGTCGTTACATGCTTATTTTAATTGTATTTTTTATCCATCAACGTGATTGGATAGAGAGATAGTAATAGGTCTCGTGACTTTCGTCAAATCAAATCGTGCATGGAAAACTTTAACTGTTTATCATGGCTGCTGATGGCTGCGGGAAGCGCATTCTTCAACCATCAATTCAGTCGCATCTTCCTCTAACTTAATATGTTAAGGTAAATTTCGGATTTCTGCTTACTAAATGATTTGTATATATGCTTGCCTATCTACACGGCCTGAAATTTGGTGTGAGGGTATTGCATACAGTGTTAACTCCCGCAAGTGCCACGTTCGGTAAATTCCCCACTCACTTATGAGACAGCCTATGGGTCTCTCTCTCGCGTGTGTTCTGCAGAAGGGTGTTCCTGCACAACCGGAGGCTGCAGTTTCAGGACCGCAGTTCTAGGACCCTATGCTTTTGCAACAGCGCCACCTACCGAATTGGATAATATAGCGGAGGCTGCAGTGTCAGGATAGCATTTATAGGAGGACCGTGGTGGTTTAGTTTGTAATAATGTTTGTACATGTTGTTAAAAATATTGAATCTCAGGAACTTTTTTTTTCATTTCAATTGTGATTTTTGATTTATAAATGCATCAGATGTTAATTACAAAGTGTGTAGGTTAGTTTAGCAGACAGTCTACTAGTACTCTAATGACTGCTAGTTGACATGTAGTTGCAGAGTTACTTATCAACAGTTGTCTAAAGGCTACCATCAAAATAATCTAATTGATATTACAATAAAAATAGTTCAAAGCAAATGTGTACGCATTCATCTGATCTGATATCAGATCTTATGGCTGTTTGAGAAAAAATATTATTACTATTATTTATAAGTGGTCTTTGTCTGCTTTAAGTACAGTGAAGTTACTTCATTAAAGCAGACAAAGAGCACTTAATAATAATAAGACCACTAGCTCTCCTCTCAGATAGGCAAACAGGACAGTTGTTCCTCACCGTCGAGGTAGACAGACATTCGGGAAGAGGTTAGCTTATGAGACCACTTAGAGGGCTTCCCACTGAGTACACCCTATGGGCAAACCATGGTGCAAAAACAATTATTTTGAGGAAACTGATACATTTACGATAAAGATACAATAATTTGCAGCAAAGTTAAAAGATATTGTTAATGTTATTCCTATATTTTAATTTCCTGACTATAATTTTGATCCATGTATATTTGTGCAATCTCATTCTTGGAAACATAACCCTTTTTATTATTAATTTCTTCCAAAATCTGAAGGTCTACTATAGGTATTGGAAATAACCACGGAGGTATTATGGGAATTTCCACTGTAGGACTTACATCTATTCTTGTCAATCCAATATCCTCAGCCTCTTTTTTTACAGTCCATCCAAAACATGTATTATTTGAGTTATGGGAACATACTATTGGGGTTCATTCAGTCATTTGTAAGACAATTACCCAGCATGCTTTGATTTCAGACTCAATTTCTGACTACAGTAATATATTGTAAAATAATACTCTTTAATCCTGTAAATTCCTGCCAATTTTTTACAGTGAAGATGATAGATAGATAGATAGATAGATAGATAGATAGATAGATAGATAGATAGAATTTGTATGTTTTAGGATTTTGTATATTGTGGTTATGTAATTGTAATGAAAAAACTTAAAATATTAAATTACTTTTTTTTTTGTATCTTCATTAAACTTTTGTATATTGTTAACACGTAGTAGACATGGAAATCATGACATAACTTACACTTTTTACTTAAGTGGGTTTAACATTTTTCTTTATACAGTACATTATAATTTAAGCCTGAAGATGATAAATTAATTAAATTTAATTCTAAACATAGTATGTGACAATGTGTTATAGTTTAAGTCCTAATGCAGCCTCAAGAGGAAGCTCATGAGAGAAGATGTCACAGTTTACCAGCAGAGCGCTAGAGTCTCAAGGAGACAGTTTGACATAAAACATACTGTAATAAATAAATTAAATTAAATGTGTAAAATATGAATGATTTTAAAATAGATCTAACTATGAGCCCTCTGGGATTTCGTAAATCTTTGCTTTTAATATTTATTGCCAAGCTTTCTTCCAATGTATATTACTCAATAAGAAACTCATTATTCAGTTTTTGTTTTGGGGTAACCTTTTTTGTGATGGAAATAAAAAATACTGTGTAATATATTTATTAGTACATATTGGGTGAAATATATATTTACCCCTGAAAAGCACAATGTAGTTTTTTTTCTGTGTTAAATAGTTTTGGTGTCTACACATTAAAGTAAGCCCAGAGGATTACACTTACAAAATAAATATTCATAAATACTAAGAAATACTTCAGTTGTTTCAAGCTTCAGGCTAAATTAACAACTGCAACAATTTATCCCATGGTCATGCCATTTCCCTAGAAAATACATTTGTTGTTTGTTTATGATAATCAGTTTATTGCCAAAGCATGGCATTTCAGGATACAAGCAACAGTATCCAGCAATATCCAATATATTTGCTTATTCCCTTTTTATTCTGTTCACCTGTCATGTAATAAACAAACAAACACACACATGTTTGGTGTCTACTGAGAAGCATCACAGATCAGAATCTTTGTGAAAATAATGACTTACAACAGAGTCAGTCCTATTAATACAAAGCAGGGCTGCTAATGGGTGCCCTAAGCAGGACTGTATTGTTGTGCCCCCCTCCCTCAAATATTATGGAAGTAAAAAAAAAAAAAAAAAACTACTATAGGGGTCAAAATAGAACTTTAATAAAATATAAAAGTAAATAAATTGTATTATTTACAAATTACAAATCTAGACATTTACATATGGCTATGAATTTATTAATACAGTTGTCTGATTGATTTTATAGCCTCAAGCATTCAGAAATCATGCAAAAGAAAATGAAGCAGTTTTACTACGATAAAACCATGGTTAATTTTTGTAAGGGTTGTGATGCCCACATGATTTTTCTTGAAGAAATTATAGAGGCTGCGTCATCCATATAGCAAAAAGGTGGCCAAAAATGAAAGATTAAGTGGATATTTGAATTACATTTTTGATCATTAGCCTATTAAACAATGATTTGATTGTCCTGCAAGTGAAGCAGCAGCAATTACATGGCCTTTGGCTCCCTTTACAGGCATTTGTAATAACATGTAATGTACATAAATTGTTAAAATACATAATGTAATACAAAATAAACCGTGTTATTCAATGAAACCATATAATTATTAATTAGCTAGGATATTTGAATTACATTTTTGATCATTAGCCTATTAAACAATGATTTGATTGTCCTGCAAGTGAAGCAGCAATGGCCTTTGGCTCCCTTTACAGGCATTTGTAATAACATGTAATGTACATAAATTGTTAAAATACATAATGTAATACAAAATAAACCGTGTTATTCAATGAAACCATATAATTATTAATTAGCTAATCATTATTGCCTCATTGTTTTTATATAATGCATTTTAAGTCATTTGAAAGGCTATTGTTGGCTTAGGTCTTTTTTTATAACCACAAAAAAATTATCATCTTAATACTTCTTTGTAAATTATTATTTGAAGTAACAAAACGTACTCAGTTACTAATGTAACCTCCGTTCCCTGAGATACGGGAACGAGTACTGCGTCTTGTCTTAAGACGCTATGGGAGATGATTAGTTCACGTGCGCCTCACTCTGTCGCATCTGTTGAACTGAGGCACTACAGCGATCTGTCACTCCACATTAAACAGCACCAAAACGGCATTTACTGTTTGAATACTGCAATACAATGGACAGAATTTGAAGTCTGAGACTTTGGTTCATATTAAAAGTACCAAAGCACAATGCTTATTGCGATATATTGGATGGGAAGTGCCCTTCAACGTTCTGTCCATTAACTGAAAACAGGCTAGACTAATCGATTCTTGGGATTTAAGAATTGATATCGTTCCGTAAAAATGAGAATCGATTAATATCGAGATATCAATATTTTTTACCCAGCCCTACATAATAGTTGTTGTTAGAGGTTCCATGTTTAAAAAAATTCTACATATGGCACAAATAACTTTTTTTAGAGAGCAGAAATCACACATGGACTAATGTATTGGGGTAAATCAAATGTAATATAATTACAAATATAACCCATTATAATCAATAATGCTGTCTACACTGGATGAGTGGCATAGACAGATGCCCCTTTCAGTTTCTGAAGAATTGTATTGTTGTGCCCCCTCCCCCAAATATTATGGATGTAAAAAAAAAAAAAAAAAACTACTATAGGGGTCAAAATAGAACTTTAATAAAATATAAAAGTAAATAAATTGTATTATTTACAAATTACAAATCTAGACATTTACATATGGCTATGAATTTATTAATACAGTTGTCTGATTGATTTTATAGCCTCAAGCATTCAGAAATCATGCAAAAGAAAATGAAGCAGTTTTACTACGATAAAACCATGGTTAATTTTTGTAAGGGTTGTGATGCCCACATGATTTTTCTTGAAGAAATTATAGAGGCTGCGTCATCCATATAGCAAAAAGGTGGCCAAAAATGAAAGATTAAGTGGATATTTGAATTACATTTTTGATCATTAGCCTATTAAACAATGATTTGATTGTCCTGCAAGTGAAGCAGCAGCAATTACATGGCCTTTGGCTCCCTTTACAGGCATTTGTAATAACATGTAATGTACATAAATTGTTAAAATACATAATGTAATACAAAATAAACCGTGTTATTCAATGAAACCATATAATTATTAATTAGCTAATCATTATTGCCTCATTGTTTTTATATAATGCATTTTAAGTCATTTGAAAGGCTATTGTTGGCTTAGGTCTTTTTTTATAACCACAAAAAAATTATCATCTTAATACTTCTTTGTAAATTATTATTTGAAGTAACAAAACGTACTCAGTTACTAATGTAACCTCCGTTCCCTGAGATACGGGAACGAGTACTGCGTCTTGTCTTAAGACGCTATGGGAAAAAGCCTTTTTTCTCCTGAACTGAAGCCTTTTTTTCAATCACAGTGAAACTGCACAACCATTGGTTCGTGCAGTGTATTAAAAAAACGAACCAATGGGTTGGCAGTGGTGCTGCACAAGCCTATGGCGACAAAGCCCACCAAAGCCCACCAGAATGGGCGGAGCCATCTGGCTATATAAGCGGGCATTCACCACAGGATTCTCGGGTTACTTCGACTGAAGCGACGACTGAGTCATGCAGCTACATAGCACGGCTAGGAACGCAATACTCGTTCCCGTATCTCAGGGAACCGAGGTTACATTAGTAACCGAGTACGTTCCCTGTCGATACTACACTCGTACTGCATCTTGTCTTAAGACGCTATGAGAACCCAGTACAATCACGCCGTGCTATCGTAGAGAAACGACTTAAAATTATAACCTCCATAAGCAAGGATGCTCATAGGAAAGTTAATAATAAATTCCAAGGCTAGAATGGGTTGAACTCACTGAGGTCACGCCCGGCCTGGGTAATCGTTCCAAGGCACTTGTACAACCTCGGTGCCCCAGGGGCAGAGAATCAACAAGTAACTAACTTAAGATTTTGAGCTTGTCACTGGCTTGTCTAGGGGAGGCAGCTTCTCGTATCCCTTTTCTTCAGCGCCGTCAATAGAGGTGAGGGCGTGTGAAACGGAAGTGCAGAGGCGGACGGAGTAGGGACGCTCAAAGCCTCTGCCCCGCTGTTCCCTGGGAGGAAGAAAACGGGAGGACGGGGTTGCTTTCTGAAAAGAGAGCGATCCACGAGCGAAGAGAGGCGAGACTGAAGTTCTCGCAATGAGAACAATCAGCCCCCATGAGAGCGGCTTCCGCATGGGGTTTCCCCAATCAGGAAACGCACTCCGCATGGCCGTCATCAAACCGCAGTAACGGCGAGGCATTTGCAACAACGCCTAATTTGCTCTTTTAGAAGCTCCTTTAGAACGCCGGATGGCGGCAGGGGAACAGGACCGGAGCTGCTGTGATGCTGAAGCGAAGAGCAGGTCAGCGGAGCAGGAAGGTCTCAGTCCAGCTGCGAGGCATAATCAGCCCCCATGAGAGCGGCTTCCGCATGGGGTTTCCCCAATCAGGAAACGCACTCCGCATGGCCGTCATCAAACCGCAGTAACGGCGAGGCATTTGCAACAACGCCTAATTTGCTCTTTTAGAAGCTCCTTTAGAACGCCGGATGGCGGCAGGGGAACAGGACCGGAGCTGCTGTGATGCTGAAGCGAAGAGCAGGTCAATGACGAGAAGGCTTTTCAGGATCAGCGTTGAGCGTAGAGTTGTCGCTGAAGGAGAAGAAATCTGAGAATCTTGTGGCGAATACCCCAATACTTATATAGCCAGATGGCTCCGCCCATTCTGGTGGGCTTTGGAGGGCTTTGTCACCATAGGCTTGTGCAGCACCGCTGCCAACCCATTGGTTCATTTTTTAATACGCTGCACGACCATTGGTTTCACTGCGTGATTGAAAAAAAGGCTTCAGTTCAGGAGAAAAAAGTTTTTTTCCCATAGCATCTTAAGACAAGACGCAGTACGAGTGTAGTGTCGACAGGGAACCATGGTTAATTTGCGGTTCCCATGGCTACAAGAACCATGATTTTTGGTATTATTTGTGTTAAAACCATGGCTAATTTTCATAAGGGAACATGGAAACTCAGAGAGAATATTAGATTCGCTGGTGGTGGTGAAATAATTACCAACATTAAAACACATTATTAACGTCAACAGCCAAAAAAGATTCACAGGATTATGAATGTGCCTGAAAGTGATGCAGGGGCTTCATTTTCACTTTTTTTTTTCTTCTCTCAGCGCCGGATTGCTGATATCTTTTCACGAGCTTAGTTGTCCATCAATTATGATCATTTGCATTCAGCCGCAAACATGAGCGGGGTGCGAGCGGTCACAAGTGCGGATGCGGGAATGGCGCTGTTTTTTTTTTTTTTGAGCAACTGGGATGGTGCCCCCCGGGAGTTGGTGCCCTATGCAAACTGCATACTCTGTGTATAGGAAGCGGCGATATTGACACAAATACACCATTAACAACTCTGGGAACGTGGTGAAAAGATTTCAAGTCAATTTTTAGAAAATAACATTTCAAATTGAATCGAATGGGACAAAATAGTTGGTTAAAATAGCTGTAAAATAGACTGAGTTTGATGGTTTAAAACTTCTGATGTTGAGGTGTTGTGGCACATGATTTGAGAGATTTTCAGGATTGTGGATGTCCCTCATCTAGAAAGAGAGCAAAAGAGAAGCTACAGTACACAGATAGTAACAAACAAATCCACAAAATGTCACTGAAACTTGAGTGGTTGACCACTTACGTGGGTTACTGATGCTGGTACATGTCAGACATTCAGCTAAGTCCTTCCAGGTCTCTTGGAAATAGTTATTTAGGAGAAGCTGGTCATCTTTCCAGCCTCCTCAGAAGTCCTGGCACCATTACAACTCTTTTGGTTTGAGGGTCATCTGAGCTGCCTGAAAACCAGGTTCATCTTGTACAAGGAAACCCCACGGTAAAACACAAATAGTGAACAATCAGCAAAATGTGGAGCTGTGAGCTGCAAAAGAGAGGAAAACACTCAGGTTTATCAAGTAGGCATCCTCTGGGAGGTTGTATCTCGCCTCCTCTACCTCCTCGATTGGTATGTTTTGGAAGACAGGTAGGTGGCCAGCTTGCCATAAAAACTATTATATATCTTCTGCAAGTTGCAATCCTCCAGGCAATCTGCACACAAAACAGAGCATTCGTTCTGTATGTAAACTGGAAGTGGAGAGTCTATTTGTAAATGATCAAAAAACACCAAGAATTCCTGGTATAGCAATTTTGACCTGGGACTGACTCCTCAGCAGCACTGATTTCAGGAGCTCCTTGGCCAGCTCTTCATAGCACATCGCTCATCCTCCTCTCCCTCAATAAGATACTCTGGTCCTCCAGCATGTCTAGCCCCTCGAGTTGGCTCTCCTTCTCCTGCAGATCCAAGATAGAGGCCATTGGTACCTCATGAGTTTGACCAGTTCAGCAATGATTTTCTTGTCATGTCAACATGGCTTCTTTATTCTTAGATGCCTAAAAGAATAAGATGTTGACATTACTTAAATTCCACCAAAATGGCACCTTTATTTGACACAAAGTTCAACTCTGGATTCTGATAGGGAAGGTGCACAGTAAGTACAGGTTTGATGTCTCTAGTGCAGGGGTGACCAATCCTGCTCCTGGAGTGTATCTCCAGTACACCTGACTGGAAATTTCTAGTGATCCTGAAGACCTTGGTTAGCTGGTTCAGGTGTATTTGCTGGAAGGTGGCCCTGCAGGAGCAGAACTGCACACCCCTGCTCTCTGGCCTTCGAGGTCCACTTAGTTCCAGGCTTCAGGATCAAACTCACCTGCCTGTAACTTTCTAGTAATCCTAAATACTTTGATTTGCTTGTTCAGGTGTGTTTGATTAGGGTTGGAGCTAGAGGGCTGCATTGGGATTAGGACCCCTAATGCGGTTTTACCTTTACCTTTGTGGTTAAAAAATATAGTGTGGGTCTCACCATCCTGCTTTTTTATAGAAATAAAAATCATTTAGTTCAGTTGGAAAATGTAAACCATAACCATAAACGAAACCATAGTGGACATTAGTGCACTCATTCAATCCCATAACACACTGCAATAACAAGCACACAACCGATGTACACTCAATGGCTATAGAATACCAATAATGCACTGTGAGGGTTGTGCCGAATTAATTACCACGTCTCGCCAGAAAGCTGCACCTGCAGCTGAATCATCCATTCATCCATTTTCCAAACCACTGTCCAATGTGAGTACAGCATAATATCATACAGGTATACATTTTTTAAAATTGATTATTAAATAGTTTAATGGAGGTTTATACATAGTTTCCATGGCAGAATTCAAGATAAGTTTTTTCTGGAGCTGCCAGTTTGTGAAGTTTCATATGATTATTAAACAGAAAACACAAACTATTCAAAAGCGACAGTCCTTCTGTCACACTCGGTGTCTGAAATCACTGACTTGTTTTCATTCCTTCAGATGGACTATATTAGTGGACTAATGTAGGGGATAGTGAATGAGGGTATAGGGTGTGATTTTGAACACAGCACAGGTCTTGCAGTCTCTACTAATGAGCTGATGAGTTCAATCAGGTGTGTTAGATGAGGAAGACATGCAAGATGTGCAATTTAATGAATGGGCTCCCAGTACAAGGTTCGTGAACAGTCAAAAAGTGAGATTAGATGCAGATTGATGCATGTGACTCAGATGGAGCAGTAGAGCATCCTACAATATGAGTTAACCTTAATTAACCTATTGTTAACCTGTACACAAAATGACCAACTTATTAAATAGGTTATATGACAGAGTGATAGCACTGGTTAATCTTTTTACTTTTCTTATCCACTAAGGAGCTTTGGGTGCACATACACACTGTTAGCGCTCAAACACACTACATTTAACCCATCGTTTACATCCCTAACATTTGTTACAGAACAAACACACACATGCACATGATAAGGGGCCTATACGAAGGCCTTGGGTTTACCCATCACTTTGCCCCATGATGGTCATAAATACAGCATATGAGCGAAAAAGTCACATGTCTGAAAAAGATGAATACATAAAATACATAAAAAGTTATATTAATACATCTACAAATATCACTGGGTCCCACATTCCTGCTACAGCTTCTTCAGTATGTGAATGTTAACAGTAAAATAACATTCTGCAGCATTAATTTGCAGGTAATGGAAGAGTAATTTGTCTGGAAATTCAAAGCTTAAGCAATAATTTGCAAACTCATTACTTTCTTCTGTGAACTAGACGTTATGTGATGCATCTCAGCTTATCACAAACATGGAAGCAAAATGCCGTTGGTTTGTTCATGATGCACAAATACAGTATATGAGGCATTGTGCTGCAAGTATAAATTATGCCACTTTACACATGACAGTGTTTAAATTCTAAAATTAAAACACAGTTGCTTGATTATTGTAGAACAAAGGCTAACCTCGCTTGCCCTCTCTGATTATTTTGTTCACAACACTGCACACAAGTACAATTTAAAGGGGTCATATGATGCGATTTCAATTGTTCCTTTCTCTTTGGAGTGTTACAAGCTGTAGGGTAAACAGGTCAATAATTTAATAATTTAATAATTTAGCTCAAAGGGAATCATTTAAGATTTTAAAGGGAACTCCACCATTGATATGCAAGGGAATTAGGACAGAATCACTGTTTTACGGCAGATCACTGAGACGGCCAGCGAGTACTAAAGTCTCAAATCCAAAGAGATATTCTTTATAAAAGTTAAGATTCAGCCACGCCTACCTAAAACGGCTCGTTCTAACACGCCCCCACATACCTACGTCACTATCTGGGAAGATTTGCATAACGCCGCTCAAACGTTCACGAAAAGAAAGAAGGCGTAACTTATATTCTTGCTATAGTATTGTTGTTGTTGCCGCCATGTCGTGAAGGCGCTGTGTGTTTCGTTGTCGTCACATGCTTGAAGTATTCGGGCAATCACAACACACTGGATAGCTGGCCAATCAGAGCACACCTCGCTTTTTCAGACTGATGAGCTTTGTAAAAATAGACGTGTTTCAGAAAGGCGGGGCATAGAGGAGAAATAATGTACAGTATGTGGAAAATAATGTGTTTTTTGAAACTTAAACTGCATAAACACATTTCATTACACCAAATACACAAAATAATGTTTTTTAGCAACATCATATGACCCCTTTAACCAAACCTACAGCACAACAGATGAAGGTCAGGTTTGATCCCAACTGAACCCATTAGACCACGGAGGAGGCAAAGAGAAAATTCATAATTTTGCTTATAGTTTCATTTTTACATACTAAAAAAATGAAAAAGCACAGTTTTTTTTAAGTAAAAAGACAAGCTGTCATTGGAACAGAATCAATTCATATTCATGAGGTGAGAATTTGACGTTGTACGCACATCGTCTCGGTCAAATTTCACCGAATTTGTTCGTAGGAAGGATTCCGTGATTCATCTGAGTAGCCTACTCACTCTCTTTTTTAAATTAATTTGTTCTTTTGTATTTATATTTATCTGGTTACACTACACTACTTTTAGCATTACGTTTCAACTTTTAGAAATCAGAATGTTGTATGTTTTCCAGAATGTATGCAAATGTATGTTTTCCAATTTGATTCCATCACTGGTCTAATAATCTCATTGTGTTTTTTCCCTATAAATGTTACAGCGTCATATATTTTTTTTATATTATGTTGTCAAATGTTGCTTTGTACATGGTAATAATTTCAAGCATGTGACTGACCTTACAGGATTATTCCTAAACAGATGTTCTCTCTTATAAACAGCAGTTATTTCCGAACGGTTCGCGGATCGGTTCGATTGAATCACTCGTTAGCGAGTGGCCCACTGAACTGGAAACGGAGCCCGTGATTCAGCGCCGCCTCTCGGCCGTCTGCAGATCGCGTCTGCTCCACAATTTCTTCTGAAGCGAAGCCCCGCCTCTGACCATCGCAAATCTGTGTATGTGAGAGATGAGCAGGAGAGAAAGCCGTCCGGACCGTGTGCATGAGAAGTGAGGTCCTCGACCATCGCAGTCCAGCTTGAGCGTCGGTTCGGTGATGGCCGCGGCTGTGGAGAGAGGAGGGGTCCGATCCGCCTTCATGAACCCGGGTGTCGGTGCACCCACTCCCGCTCCCGCCGCCGCTGCTGCGCCCGGGGGATCAGCCATGGCCGGAGCTGGGGGCTCGGGCTCGGGTGCGGCGGGTTTGAGTCCCATCATGCCTGTGCCTATGAATTTATTTGCAACGTGGGAGATTGACCGCTCATCTCCGAGCTGTGTTCCGAGGTAACGTACATCAAACCTAAATAAAGCTGCAGTATTTATCAAGCACTAATGCATTTGTTTGCCTGCATGCTTTAATGAGCGTTAACTTGCGCATGTTATGCTGAAGGAGGTCAAAACAAAACTCGTGCATTCAGTGTTGTGATGGTAATGTGTTATGACACATTGAAACGTGTTCGTTTTATGCACTTTTATGTTGGCATGTGTCTATATGAACAAAATATGACCGGATTTGTGTGCATGTTTCGTAAAGCGGGTCACAACAAATCAGATTGATGCAATGTTGAGATGCTGGAAAACGTAATATTTGGATACATAATGACATGTCAGAGAGTTTATATAGGTGCATTTCTTGTGTGTTTAGTTTGGTTTATATACACAGAAAATCACAATTAGTCAACATGTTTGGGGGTCTAAAATACTAAAGTTAAAAACATTGCAAAGACAGGGCAGTGCTTTAATGCTTAGTTTAGGTGACCTGAAAATTGACTTTCAGAGCCTGTGATCAACAACTATATATTTAGGAAGGGTTTTTTAGTGCCTCATTTCAATATCTTTCTTCTGATATATGCCATCAACATGCCATTTTGTCTCATTAATATCAATTAAGTGCAACCTTGCATATATTTACTGAAAATTCTTGTTTTGGTTTCAAAATGAGGATGGAGCATGTTTTTAAAAAGCCTGTGTTCATTGCATGGAAGCTATTTAAGTCTGAAGCAATCGGTGGTCTCAAAAGCCCTTTTGTATTCATTACAGTCAAATCAATGCAAATTTGAGCTTGTTATAATGACCGTGAGTGTCATTTGTTTGTAAAAAAGATGCATATTCAGGCTTTTGAAGGAAGTTAGTCACAATTATTATCTGCTATTAACAGTTTTCAAGTACGATTCTGTTATTATCAGTTTTAAACAGTTATAAATGCTGCATTACATGATTATAGCTGTTGTTGACTATATAGAAAGCCAGCGTATCTCTTAGGGTTTGATCAAATCACTTTTGCCCTGCTTGACTTGTTTGTAAGAGAAAGCATCATCCCAATATTTACAATATCTGTACGTTATTCCATTTCCTCTTTGCCCAATGAATGCATGATGCATTTTGTCCGAATGACCCAAACCACATCCTGTATTATGAATTTAAAACCCAGTTCTTCAGTGAACATCACCATAACAGTGAAGTTAAAAGATTGGCAAGATGCTTTACACATTCAAGGCTAGTAGGTGATTCTGTCACAAAGCTCATTTTAGCATTACATTTACATTTTCATTGAAAAACCTGGCAACACTTTAGTTAAGGGACCAATTCTCTCTGTTAACTAGCTGCTTATATTAGCATGCATATTACTATCATATTGGTTGTTTATTAGTACTTTTAAAGCACATAATAATGTCTTATTCTGCATGACCATATTTTAGCTCCCTTAATCCACCTCATACCTAAACTTAACAACTACCTTACTAACTATTAATAAGCAGCAAATTAATTTACTGAGGGAAAAGGCATAGCTAATAGTGAGAATTGTCATGAATATTAAAGTTCACAATCTGGGAATCTAAAACATAATACATTGATGCAACTGTTACATATATTTACAGGCAGTTTATACAAAAATCTGGTCATGGATGCTCATTTGTCAATACAGTGCTAAATCTGTGCTAAAATGAAATAAGATACTTAATGAATTTGCTTAATTATGCTTTGTGTCTAATATTTATATAGTAATTATGCTTTTGTATATTTGCAATGTATCACAAAGTTTTTTATAGGGGTGTAAGAAAATATCGATACACGTGAGTATCGCGATATTTCATTTGGCAATACTGTGTCGATTCTCAAAAATGGAATATCGATATTTAAAAAAAAAATCATACAAGATTCATGGCAGTTGTTTCCTTTTGAGTTTACAGTATATCCCGACCGCTGTCTTCATCTCTGAACTTAAACAGTGACAGGAAATACTAGCATTAGGGCACACAGCTAATGTTAGCGTTAATATACAGGCGCATCTCAATAAATTAGAATGTCGTGGAAAAGTTCATTTATTTCAGTAATTCAACTCAAATTGTGAAACTCGTGTATTAAATAAATTCAATGCACACCGACTGAAGTAGTTTAAGTCTTTGGTTCTTTTAATTGTGATGATTTTGGCTCACATTTAACAAAAACCCACCAATTCACTATCTCAACAAATTAGAATATGGTGATATGCCAATCAGCTAATCGACTCAAAACACCTGCAAAGGTTTCCTGAGCCTTCAAAATGGTCTCTCAGTTTGGTTCACTTGGCTACACAATCATGGGGAAGACTGCTGATCTGACTAAAATTTTTTTTTTATTGGTCTTATGAAGTATTCTAATTTGTTGAGATAGTGAATTGGTGGGTTTTTGTTAAATGTGAGCCAAAATCATCACAATTAAAAGAACCAAAGACTTAAACTACTTCAGTCTGTGTGCATTGAATTTATTTAATACACAAGTTTCACAATTTGAGTTGAATTACTGAAATAAATGAACTTTTCCATGACATTCTAATTTATTGAGATGCACCTGTAGTTCTCTGCTAGTAATGGAGGATGAAAGAATTGTTCCAGTTCCCGTTTCGGTGTACAAAGCTGAAGTGTGGTGTCATTTGGGCTTTTAACGTCCACTGCAGGACCGTGGTGCGGGCGCCGCCTCAGTTCCGCCGCTTGCCGCGTCCAGAAAGAGCCTTCATTCGCGGCGGGCGGTAGGGTCGGCTGCAGCTTTCACTCGTGGTGGGAGCGTTTTGTGCAGTTGGAGCGGTGCTCGCGTCGCGGTCTCGGCGATTCCACGCGGAACATAAATACAAACTGAAAAACCTGTGAAATCCAAGTGGAAAGGTTCTGAGAATGTTTAACATCTGTATTTATTTTATTGTTTTAAAATTGTTTTGTTTTCTTTAGAATTCCTGCAAGCACTTTATTTTTCATTGATATTAAGCAGATGTAATTATTTTGTTCAGATCAAAATGTTATGACATTGTATGTTACAATTGTAAACTTAAAATGTGAACCTTTAAAGCAGGGTCTAAAAAAATATATGGTCTTTTTATAAAATACATATTATACATTTAACTAAAGGATCCTGCAAGAACTTTAATTTTCCCCCCTTGACTCGTACTGCACAAAAAGTTCAATAACGTTGTGTTACAGGGACTGATTATTGCACATGCAGATCCCACTGTGTTCTGGTTAAATAATTTATATTTATTTATTTTATTTATTTATTGCTAAGGTTTGCATGTGGTGGTGTGTTCTTTTATAACAGCGTTCCTAAAAATATATCCTATTCCTAAATGAGAAATATCTCAATATATCGCCTTGCTTACAGTAACCCCGGTATCGTGATACGTATCGTATCACCAGATTCTTGCCAATACACAGCCCTAGTTTTTTATTTAAATATGTAGCATGTGTGGATGTGTGCCACTTCTCTGTTGTTTTTTTCTGTTATTTTGGATGATGGTTCAGTACAGCGAGTAACTGTCTTACTAAAAGCAAACCTGGTGGCACATTAAGCTCCACAGAGAACCGTGAGAACTCGTGGGACCAGATTAATCAGCCCGGCCCAGATGTGTCTCGATGGCTTTGGTAATAAGAACAGGATGCTTCCTGAGACTCGGGGGGTCCCTCAGCGGTTCACAGCTCCAGATCTGACGCTGCAGGCCGCCCCCGAGTCCTCTCAAAGAAAGGGCAAATGAGAATTCGGCTCAAATGCCAAAGCTGTTTGCTTCATTTGTTTTGCTTCATACAGCATGCTGGACGTTTAGAGGAACTACAGCTGAGTCTCTGTACTGATTAGGGTTGTGAATCAAGAGCTAGAACATGCTTTCATGACCTTCAGTTTAATTGAGTCATTTAATAAAGTAAAAAGACTCTAGATACAAAGACAATAAGTTGACATCCCATCTTTTTACAGATATTGCACTGATATTGAGAAGTGATATGGTAACATTATATTAAGGTGATGTAGTTACATGTTCTTACTATAGTAATAGCAGTAAATTATGCATAATTACAAGCAGCTAACCCTAAACCAAACCCTAACCATATTCCTTACTTTATTAATTAATATATTTATTTGTGTAATTACACTGTAATAACGTCACCTTTAAATAAAGTGTAACCATGTTCATTTGTGGCCACAAAATCTTTTTTCCCTGAATCGGTTTGAGCTGTTCTCATCTTCTCAGCTTTCTCAAAGCTGCTATAAGAATTGTTAAGGAACTGGTTTACTGGAATTGAATTAATCCATAATCTTTAAATTCTTTGCAATTCACATCATTAGTGTCAATACAATTATATATAAATTCTTATTTTTTCCCCCACGATATTTCATTAAACCTTTAGATCATTGTATTAAAGTGCCCCTATTATGGGTAATGAAAGGTTCATATTTTGGTTTTGGGAGTCCCCAATGTAAACGTGGCTGACGAGACGTGAGACGTGCGGATCGATGTGCAAGCTTTATTCACAGGCGTGGTCAGAAACAGGCATGGGTCAGACAATGGCAAACAGGAATATGGTGGACAAGACACAAGAATAATCCTAGGGCTAGCGAAGGTCAACGAACGGCAAACAGAATTAAAAAGGGCGAGACTAAAGGGATAAATCCAGGAAACCAGGCAAGGATCAGAAACCGAGAAAACAGACAAGGCAAGACTAGGCTAAGGCAGGGTAAACTAACAAGGGCTCTGTAGTGTAGCTATCAAATGATAAGTGCTAAACAATACTCGGCGGCGGGAAGGGATCAGAGTGAGTGTTAAATAGTGAGTGAGTGACATGAAACAGCCGTGACAGGACGAGTAGGGAGTTCGCAAACGGCCTCTATAGCCGTGACAGGATGAGCAGGGAGTTCGCAAACGGCCTCTATAGCCGTGACAGGACGAGCAGGGAGTTCGCAAACGGCCTTTATGGCCGTGACATGACGAACAGGGAGTTCGCAAATGGCCTCTATGGCCATGACAGGACGGGCAGAGGGTTCACAGACGGCCTCCTTAGCCCTGACAGAACAGGCAGAGAGTTCGTAGTGTTCCGCTGCCTCCTTGGCCGGAACAAAATAGGCAGAGAGTTCATAGCCGGCCTCCTTGGCCGGAACAGAACAGGCAGAGAGTTCATAGGTGGCCTCCTTGGCCGGAAAAGGACAGGCTGACAGTGCGTTGCTGGGCGCCCCCACCACGCAAGGAGCTGAAGCGAGCACCGCCATTTCGGGAGGTTCTGCAGCATGCGCCGCCACCTCTGAAGAGACTGCAGTGGGTACCATGGCCTCTGGGAGCACAGCAGCAGACACCGCTACCTTGGGAGGTTCTGCAGCGTATGCCGCCACCTCTGGAGATGTTGTAGCCGGTGCCGCTGCCGCTGCCTCTAGCAAATCGGCGGTGGAGTACGTAGCCCAGTTGCACCATAAAGCGATCCCCATTGTGGGAAGCGCTACAGACAGGGGAAATAGTTCAGAAATTGTAGGGCTTGAAAGCGCTGGTTTAGGGATGCCAGCTGCATGTGCCGACACCAGCGGTGGGTCCTCCATGCTGGAAGCCAGTCTGGGATACTGAAGAACTGACCTTAATACTCTGGGTGTAACAGACAGGACGTGACATGACTCTGGATGATCGGCTGGGATGCGACGTGATTCTGGATGATCAGCTGTGA
>NW_015505282.1:1345927-1373603 GCF_001515645.1 Sinocyclocheilus grahami | reverse complement strand
GCCGCCACCTCTGGAGATGTTGTAGCCGGTGCCGCTGCCGCTGCCTCTAGCAAATCGGCGGTGGAGTACGTAGCCCAGTTGCACCATAAAGCGATCCCCATTGTGGGAAGCGCTACAGACAGGGGAAATAGTTCAGAAATTGTAGGGCTTGAAAGCGCTGGTTTAGGGATGCCAGCTGCATGTGCCGACACCAGCGGTGGGTCCTCCATGCTGGAAGCCAGTCTGGGATACTGAAGAACTGACCTTAATACTCTGGGTGTAACAGACAGGACGTGACATGACTCTGGATGATCGGCTGGGATGCAACGTGATTCTGGATGATCAGCTGTGATGTGACGTGACTCTGGATGAATAGCTGAGACGTGACGTAACTCTGGACAAACAGCAGAGACGTGACGAGGCTCTGGATGAACAGCTGAGATGTGACGAGGCTCGGGCAGATCAGCTGAGACTTGACTAGACTTATGAAGATCAGCTGTGACTTGACTGGACTCATGAAGATCAGCTGTGACTTGACTGGACTCATGAAGATCAGCTGTGACTTGACTGGACTCATGAAGATCAGCTGTGACTTGACTGGACTCATGAAGATCAGCTGTGACTTGACTGGACTCATGAAGATCAGCTGTGACTTGACTGGACTCATGAAGATCAGCTGTGACTTGACTGGACTCATGAAGATCAGCTGTGACTTGACTGGACTCATGAAGATCAGCTGTGACTTGACTGGACTCATGAAGATCAGCTGTGACTTGACTGGCCTCATGAAGATCAGCTGAGACTTAACTTGACTCATGAAGATCAGCTGTGACTTGACTGGCCTCACGAAGATCAGCTGAGACTTGACTTGACTCATGAAGATCAGCTGTGACTTGACTAGACTCATGAATATCAGCTGTGACTTGACCAGACTCATGATAATAAACTGTGACTCGATTTGACTCATGACGATCAACTGTGACTAGACTCGACTCAGGAAGATCTGTTGTGACTTGACTAGACTCATAATAATGAACTGTAACTTGACCCGACTCATAATAATGAACTGTAACTTGACCCGACTCATGATGATCAACCGTGACTTGACTGAACTCAGGGAGATCAGCTGTGACTTGACTGGACTCATGAAGATCAGCTGTGACTAGACTTGACTCATGACGATCAACTGTGACTTGACTAGACTCATGACTATCAGCTGTGACTTGACTAGACTCATGATAATAAACTGTGACTTGATTTGACTCGTGATGATCAACTGTGACTAGACTCGACTCAGGAAGATCTGTTGTGACTTGACTAGACTCATAATAATGAACTGTAACTTGACCCGACTCATAATAATGAACTGTAACTTGACCCGACTCATGATGATCAACCGTGACTTGACTGAACTCAGGGAGATCAGCTGTGACTTGACTGGACTCATGAAGATCAGCTGTGACTAGACTTGACTCATGACGATCAACTGTGACTTGATTTGACTCGTGATGATCAACGGTGACATGACTTGACTTGTGACGATCAACTGTGACTTGACCTGACTCGTGACGATCAACTGTGACTTGACCTGACTCGTGACGATCAACTGTGACTTGACCTGACTTATGACGATCAACTGTGACTTGACGGTGCGCTGTTGTGTCCGCCATTTTGTGATCAGGCTCATCTGAAGAATAACTAAACTTGATCACTAATGTTACAATTTTAACATAAATGCACTTCTAGAAGAATGGCATCATGCCATACCTTTTACACATTTACTCAAATTGTTATGCTGATAATACAATTTGTAAGGAAAAATGCATTTTAAATAGCGAAGTATTTCTGGGGAAAATTTTTCAAAGGAAAACACACACACGCATGTCTCTTTGCTGAGCCGCGGCGGTCTCAGTGAATCAGCAGCATCCACAACTGAACGGAACAAAAAGTGTTGAAATTGAAAATTGTTTATGCTCGAGTGCACTTGCTAAATGAAGGCGGATTGTATAAAATGGATTTTAAAAAATTACATTAAAAAAAAACGTTTATTACCGAGCTGCAGTTTTATTACATCACGCGGTGGCACAGATGCAGTATATTAATGCCACGGGTCATCAATAAGGTGCAGATTGGTCCTCAATTTGTGTTTCCAACACACTTTTTCACAGCGCACATCACGCGCTCAAACTCATCAAAAGTCAACAAGTTCAACAACGATTTATCCAAGTGACCGCTGTAGAACGCATGCGAGAGAGAGACGAGGCAGCGCAGATCGCGGGTCTCATAAGTGAGTGGGGAATTTACCGAACGTGGCACTTGCGGGAGTTAGCACTGTATGCAATACCCGCAACCTCGCACCAAATTTCAGGCCGTGTAGATAGGCAAGCATATATACAAATCATTTAGTAAGCAGAAATCCGAAATTTACCTTAACATAGAGGAAGATGCGACTGAATTGATGCTTGAAAAATGCACTTCCAGCAGCCATGATAAACAGTTATCTATGCGGTTAAAGTTTTCTATGCACAATTTGATTTGACGAAAGTCACGAGACCTATTACTATCTCTCTATCCAATCACGTTGATGGATAAAAAATACAATTAAAATAAGCATGTAACGACCACAAACAGAGGAAAATAGCGGAGTAAAAGTACCAATACATCACTTAAAATGTACTCAAGTAAAAGTAAAAGTACACCATTTTTAAACTACTCAAAGTACAATTACTGATAAAAACTACTTAATTACTGTAACGTGAGTATTTGTAATTCGTTACTTCACACCCCTGAATATGAAACCACGTCTGGTCACAAAAAGAAGTATTTCAAACACTAAATTAATTAAGTTAATTTGGAGAAAAAGCAGGCATATAAATTATATCTTAGTTGGACAACAAGTTTGTAAACAGGCTCATACACATGCAAAACTGTATCGCACACGTGCTACTGTAGTACATTTATTCAGAACGATTTTTTGTGCACTGTACAGCCCTAACCAAAGCAGTTACATATTGTAAAAGGATCTGGAGCTCCTCATTTAGCGATAAACTCCTCCTCAATTTCACGTCCGCCTTCCGCGATGTCACTGTTGCACACAGAAATATGTCAACAACTAAATTTTATCGTTATTATCGCGGGAAGACTAATTCTTATCGTGGGGAGAATTTTTACCGGTATATCGCAAAGGATAAGATATCGCCCATCCCTAGTCTGCGCTCAACAAGTGGGAGGGCAATATGCCAATGTTTCATGTTGACGTCAACATGAAACGGCTTGGGATTCGTTATAAAAATGACTTGTTTCAATGATTCAGAGTCGACTCTTTCTTTTGAGAGAAAATAACTTTATACACGGTGCACTTTCAGATTTAAAACTTTGCAGGATGTTTTCATTCACTTAGAGCTTTGTTACACACTGCATGGAAGCTAATTTTCAAAAATCCATAATAGGGGCACTTTAAATATTTTAAAATTGTAATCATTTCCTAAAGTTCAATTACATTATGTTCAGGGTCAATTTTAACCTTAAAACAATTAGAGTTATCGGAAATACTCGTTAAGCTAGATGTTTTCCTTGAAATTGTGTGACTTTTTCCTTTAAAATTGTAAAATGTATATTTCGGCATTTTGAGGTGTTGTGGGATGTGCGTATGAAATGTCTGTGGCGATTGTGAATTAGCGGAATTAGAATTAGAATTAACTATTTTATAAGTGTATTTATGCATTTATTGGATGTGTTTATTCGAAGAAATGCACACTGCATTGAAGGCACACATTTTTAACAATTCTTGAATCTTGCTGGGAATCGAACCCATAATCTTGGCGTTAATAATAATAAATGATTAAAAATAAATAAATAAAAATAACATTAAAATAAAAAAATTTAAGTTAAAAAAAAAATAAAAAATACAATACAGTTTATAATATTCACATTTTGTGAAAAACTATTGATTTAAAAAGTGGTTGATAAATACAACTTCTGTTAATTTGAAAAGTTTACCGTTTTTACCTGATTTTATTCATAGTATGGTTTTTTTTAAGCGAAACATAACAATCATGCCCAGAATTTAATCGGGTTAATGAAGAAGCAGTTTATTTAAATAAGCCAATCTCTGAAACCTGTGCAGTCAGAGTTACTTCAGTCACAATCTAATGCTATTGGCATTGCAGTGCAGTGTTTCTAATCACGTCTTGTATCATGATGTTTAGTGTTTCATAAAATAGTCGGCAGTACCCAGTCCCAGTCTCTAGAAGGACACTCAGCTGCTGTATAGGTGTACAAATGATGAGGGCCGCTGGAAGTGATTTATTGATTCCTCCCCTCCTTCCTCATGTCCCTGCAAAGACAAATGAGTGTAAACCCATCCAGGCATAGATCAGGCTGCCGTAATTAAACATGCGGCTTCAATCTGTAGCATGTCAATTATTCATGCTCGTTCATCGGGCTTTAATTGGTGTGGGACTCCGTGTAGGGTCATTATTTTTGATGAAACGCCAGCTGATGTCGGCAAGGTACATGATGTTGTCCTTTACCAGAGATGCATGCGGTGGAAATGCATGCATCGCTGTACCTCTTGAAAACCATTGGTTTCTATTTCTCAAGGGTCCCTCAGGAAATTAGCTGCACAGTTCAGGCTCATTTTCTGTTTTAAACCACTGATACACACTAAAAGGACTTCGGGGCGTCAGTAAATGTCAGAGGAAATGTCTCAGTGTTTATTTCAGCCATACATCAATGTCCGTAAGTTGTTAAAATATGAAAATATCTTCTTTTGTGTTCCGCAGAAGAATGAAAGTCATGCAGGTTTGGAACATGCTGGGAAATTATGAGTAAATGTTCATTTTTGGGTGAATTATCTTGGGCTGCTACTAACGATAATTGTTTTCTGTTGATTGCTCTATAGAATCATGATGGTGTTTTGTAATTGTGTGTATGACTTTGTATGAGTACTGGTTATGTTTTATGTACAGGCCACTTATAATGAACTCTGAATTTGCCCTCTGTGTTATCATGGTGTTAGTAGCAGCCTACATTTTAAGTTAAAAAGCTAATTTTGGTTGTTATGAGGGTTTTAATACATTATTGTGCAGTTGCTAGGGTGCTGTAAGTGGTTGCGAGGGCATTTCTAGGTAGTTTCTGGTGTATTATTGGTGACAGTAACTTAGCAAGTCTGTTCCTAAATGTTTTCGAGGCCATTGCTATATTTTGTTGCTAGGAAATATGGGAGACTGAGATGTGAAAACATCAAAGTTTAGCTAAATAGTGCAAAAAAGGCGAAAGGTTTTACAACCATGTCCTTTCATATGATTACTTACTGAGCAAATCAAAAAGAGACACAGTGTATCTCTGGGGGCAGCAAGTATGTGTTTCGTAGGGTCTGGTGTTTTCATGCTTGCATGCATCGAGCTGCAGAGATTGTGGCTGATGTGGTGAGAATAAACTGCGTTTGTTCTCTTCCTCCTTTTGTTCTTCCTGTGTCTGTACGCATGAAGGCACAGTATGTATGTACACTACTGTTCAAAAGCTTGGGGCTAGTAGATTTTTCATACATTTTTTTAAGAAATTAATATTTTTAGTCAGCAAAGATGTGTTAAATTGTAAAAAAGAAAAAAAAATGTTTTTATTCATCTAAGAATTTAAAACTTTCTATTTATCAAAGAATCTTGAAAAAAAAGTGTTTAATGCTTTTCAAGTAACGTGAGTTAAGTAATCAGATTAATTACTTTTTTCAAGTAACTAGTAAAGTAACACATTTTGTTTTTTAATTTACAAGAAAATGTGTAAGTTCATTTTTCAAATTAGTTAATTTGTTAAATAATACAAATTCTGGTGAAAAAAAAGAAACACCTGAAAAAAAGGTTTGATGCTTTTCACAAAAATATTCAGCAGCACAACTGTTTTCAACATTGCTAATAATCAGAAATGTTTCTTGATCAGCAAATCAGCATATTAGAATGATTTCTGAAGATCATGTGACACTGAAGACTGGAGTAATGATGCTGGAAATACAGCTTTGATCACAGCAATAAATTACAGTTTAACACGTTCACATAGAAAACAGTTATTTAATATTATTTTAAAATATTACTTTTTATTTATTTATTCAGGATCAAATAAATATAGCCTTGGTGAACATAAAATACTTTCAATTTTTAAAAAAAAATCTTACTAACCTCAAGCTTTTTAACTGTAGTGTAGATGTGAACGTGTTTAAGTTTCATATGGGTTTGAAAATGTGGTAACACTTTAGATTAGGGAACACTATTTACCATTAACTAGTTGCTAGTAAACTATATTGGCTGTTTATTAGTACTTATAAAGGACATATCGATGCCTTATTCTGCATGAGCATATTCTAGATCCCTTAATCCTTCACAATAACATAATTACCACAACAACTAGCTATACTTACTACCAATAACCAGCAAATAAGCAGTTTATTGATGGAAAACTTAATAGTAAATATCTGTGCCCAAATCTAAAGTGTTACCAAGTTTTTTATACCTACACATTTTCAAGAACAGTTTAAACCTAGTGACAAAAATGCCAAATTATTTAATATTTTAAGAGACTTTTTTGTGCATGTTTCTGCATGTTAGTTTGACCACATGACATTGTTGGTTGTTGACCACATTTCTTTGGTTTGGTTTGGCAGTGAAGCAGTTCTGTTTTTATTTTTATTAATTTCTTTTAAGAAATAACAATAAAAGATTACGCCAACCTACTTCTTTAAAAAAATATATATTATTTTATTTAAGATTTATCTTCATTATGATATCAGACAATGATAATAGAATTATGGTTAAAGTGTACTGCCAAATATACTGCATTTATGGTAAACTAAAATATACTTTATAATTTCCATTGAAACTTGTACATTTGTAATTACACATTTGTAATGATGAATTTGCAATTTAGCACATGCAAAAATATATATTTTTTTAATATTAACTTTAAAAGTAATATTGAAAAACATAATACACTATGTTAGTCGACACATCAAAATTATGAAAGTAGAACTTAAAGGGGCCATATGATGCGATTTCAAGTTTTCCTTTCTCTTTGGAGTGTTACAAGCTCTTGGTGCATAAAGAAGATCTGTAAAGTTGCAAAGACTAAAGTCTCAAATCCAAAGAGATATTCTTTATTAAAAATTAAGAGTCAACCACGCCCCCCTAAAACGGCTCGTTCTAACACACCCCAACATGTCTATGTCACTATGTGGAAATATTAGCATAATGCCGCCCAAATGTGCACGCAAAGAAAGAAGGTGTGGTTTCAGGAACAGCAGTAGTGTTGATGCAGCATGTCAGTGAGACGCTGTGTGTTTCAGTGCCAAAGCAAAAGCACTTTATTTGGCCTTCCGGAAGTAGATGCAATTAGGAATCATTGGTTAAGATTTATTTACAACAGAACAGCACAACCCAGATGTTCGAATTTGTGCAACGCATTTAATGGACGACAGTATTTTGAACCTAGAAGAGTACAAGGCTGGCTGTGCACAAAGGCTATTTCTAAAAAAGAAGAAGAAAAAAAAGGGTAAATTCTGACTTTGCTATGACAATCTGGCGCTTCTGAATCAGCGACTGCAAGTATGTTTTGTTATTAGTTTAAGTATTTGCTATTGACTGTTCAAATGTGGAGATTTGCGCAGCGCAGAGTAACGCGTTGTGTGTGTGTGTGTGTGTGTGTGAGGGGAACAGGGTCACATCACAGGAGAGTGAACAGCCTGTCAGAAATCATAGCACGTCAGCTGTCTTAACCGCAGCTTGTGTACTACATCATCACTGTGTCTGTCACGCGAGTCTGTTGCCGTTTCGGGCTTGAACTGATGGTAAAACTAACGACATTATTAACTGTCTTGATATTTACTTTGAAAGCTGAAGCTCGCGATTATGGTAAGGGGCGTTACATTTCCGACGCGTGCTTGTGGTGTTCGGCCAATCACAATGCACTGGGTCAGCTGACCAATCAGAGCAGACTGCGCTTGTCAAAGGAGGGGGCTTTGTTGAAAACGAAGTGTTTGAGAGAGGCGGGGCATAGAGGACCTACAATAATGTACAGTATTTGAAAAATAATGTATTTTTTGAACATTAAAGCATGTCAACATATTCTGTTACACCAAATACACAAAATAAGGATCTTTAAAATAGCATCATATGACCCCTTTAATTTGACGTGTATTAAAAAACGTAGTCATAAGAAGTGTCTCTCTCTCACTTAAGTACACTTAAGTGCCATTTTATTTCATTAATATGATATGCAAATACAGCTTTTTAGAATATACTTATTAGGGGTGTGCCATATCATACCGTCCACGATAATACCGGTATACATTTTTACATGATAAAAAAGTGTCATATCGCGACATCAATGATATAGCGACGCGATGACGTTTGGTGGATATGCGTTCCCTAGTGCGCACAACAACAACACCACCACAAACCCAATAGGTGTGTTTGACTTGAAGCAGCGCTGCGCAGACTGATCAGTGTATGACATCAAAGTATGGCGAGAGCGGTTCTAGAGCATATTCGAGCGCATATCTTTAGCGAAGCAGTGTAGAGAGCAGCTTCTGGGATGCTTCTGAAACGTGCCGTGGTGCCGCTGGTGTAAACACAAGCATTGACTAGAGTGACCGCGTTGGGCGCCGCAGACGCATGCAGTGTAAATTAGGGGTAAATAAGGGGTAAGTCACTCTCGTGGTATTTTGACGTCATTCATCGGTCTGCTTCAAGTCAAACACACAGCTGCTGCAGCCACCTTATGACAATAGATTTACACGTCGTATTAGGTAGTCTGTCATCGATGACAGTAGCTCATTGGAAAAGGATGGAAAATGCCCTTCATTTTGTTTGCACTAATAAATGCTGCTGCCTGCCATCTGCAATCACCAATAAAATGTTGTTCCATTTTTTTTCTATATCGTCATAAATATCGTTATCGCAAATATTCTTGAAATATCGTGATATAATTTTTTAGGCTATATCGCCCACCCCTAATACTTATAAGATTTGAAGCACACTACAAGTGCACATTCAATATTTAAGCACACTTCTTTTTCACAAGGGCTAGCAATGTCCAAAACAGAGTTACCAGCGAAAGCAGGATTTGTCCCATCAGGGAAGACATGTCCTTCAGGAAGAAATTACCATGACTTTCATCTCTCCCACCTTCTCTCCTTTCATCTGCTTCTCTCTCTTCCTTCTCTTTATCTATCAGAGTCACTCAGGAAGAAATAGCACAGGTTTCTCTCTGAATCTACTCCTCTGCAAGTGGAAAATTACCCATGAGCCCCCGGGGCATTGCTGAGAGCTGAGGCAACCAATTAGCAGTGCAGCGAGCGTGAGAGTCCTGAACTTTGATTATTCGCAGTAAAGTTACAGATCACTGTGAAAAAACAAACCAAAATGATATACTTGATAATTAGGGCTGATTCAGTCTGAAGTATGAGGAGCAGTAGTGATGCTTGCCTCAGCAAACACCTCCAAAAATACACAATATTATCCTCCTGAGACCCAGCTATGGAGTTTTTGCCTCTGTAGTGGACATTATATTTTAGTGAATTTCTCTGAGACCTCACATGTCACAGTTTTAAGTCTGGATGTCCTGTACAGAGCACATTCAGGGCTTTCCACAGATACCAAATGATTGGATGTTTCACCATGACCACTCCCTCTCCTTGGTTTTTAAAAATGGCTGACATTAATTTAGTGATAAAATTGTACATCCTTATGGAAATATGATAATATTTTGTAATTGAGTCCTGGTGTCCTCTACAGAGGACATAGCATAACTTATGAATAAAATATAATTAAAAAAAAAGTTATTTTACAAATTTTTTCTTATGCTCTAAACAATGTAATGACATGAAAAAATCCTAAATTCACAAAGCTTTTTATTTCTAGTTCTCAGGATATAGCGATTCTTGATAGTCCTACACTGATTACATAATACTTGTCAAATATAGTCGTAGGGAAGACAGATGGTGTGTTTTATGAACTTATAATGCCTTCTTAATTTGAGCATTCTGCCATATGAGCGCTTTTATTAACACTTTGTGGAGTATTTTTAACTGGTTTCCTTCATTATTGACGCACGTTGTGAGAATGTGTGTGTGAAGAGGCTTTCCATAAGAAGTGTTTCCTCTTCAGGAAGGAGCTCCATGCAGCCACTTCCTGTGACTGTTCAAGCCATCCCAGACGTAGTTTATATATTTATTAATATACGATAATTAATTCAGTGGTGTAAACGTGTGAGATTTAGCACTTAACAGACGATTATATTAAAAAACAACACATCTGAACAATGAAAAGCAGAATCCAAAACCCTCGCTGAAACGTTGTTAAAGTGTTCTGCTAAAGTCAAATACACTGCATTAGTGCATTAGATAGATAACATAGGAGCTTATCTGTATGGACAGTTAAAAGTGACAGTGTTAAAAGTGACAGAGAGCTGAGATAAGAGTAGAGACTAATGCATGTTCAGTAGCCTGATGGTCTGAGGCACAAACGCTGTATGAGTTACACACTGAAGTCAGGTTTAGGAGTGTGAATAATGATGTTTCCTTTAGAAAACACGAGCAGTAACAAACGAGGAGCACACAGATACATTCCTGTGACTCAAAGAGTAGGACATGTGTTTGAATGCAAGACGAGTCACTCTGGAAAAAAGCCTCAAAATGCATCATGTAAAATGCATAATAATAAATAATGATGATAAAAATATGTTGTTAATAATACTATGCATAATGTAAATGACATGTATAATAAATAATAATAATAAATGTGTATAATGTTGTAAATAATAATACACATCAAATGCAGGTGGTACACCACACTTAAAAGTTCAATTTGGATTAAATTTGGATTTACCAAATGCATAAGGCAAATGTATAATAATAATAATAATAATAAATAACAACAACAGTGTTTATATTCGTATTGTTATTATACAATAATAATTATTATTGATACTTTTAATAATAGTACAACAACACGTGATTATTCCAATTTTGAAGATGGTACTCAACTTGTACTCAAATTGTATGTTATTATAATAATAATAACAATAACAATAATATGCATTATTTTAATTACAATACATTATTTAGGTATTATTTAATAATATTATAGTATTTGTTAATATTTTGAATTAACTGTTATTTCTATATTATCAGTTTATATTTTATTTTTAGTTTACATGTTAGTAAGTTTATTTGTATTAGTTTATTTTAAATGTACCTTGAATTTATTTACCTTATAACCTTATTTTAGTTAGTTGCCAAGGCAACATTTAAAAAAATATATATTTCATCTAATAAATCTTGGTTTCAACTACCAACAATGTTTATAATAGATGTAGTTTTAGTTAACAATATCAACCCTCATAAAACTTTCCTTGTATTCCTTATTGTATTAAACAGCCAAATTAATTCTGGCATTTAAATAATCAAACAAACACATCTTTATGTTCAGCCTCCTCATAATCATATTCCGTTTTAGTGTGTGTGTGTGTGTGTGTGTGTGTGTGTGTGTGTGTGTGTATGTGTGTGTGTGTACTGGTATTCCCTACATTAGGGGACCAAATGTCACCACAAATATAGTAATACCAGTAAATTTTGACCTTGTGGGGGATTTTTTTTGCTACCCATGAGAAAACAAGCTAATGTATAATAATACAGAAGAAATTACAAGTGTTTTGAAAATGTAAAAAGGCCTGTAGTTTAGTATGAGGGATAGGTTTAGGTGTACTTTATGTAGGGCTGGGCGATATAGCAAAAAAAAAGATCAACGATATAATGTTTCATATCGTTCGGTATCGATAATTATTGACATTTTTTATAACTTTTTTTAAAACAAAGAGCAATAGAATTTTTTTTTTTTATTTAACCACTGTATTTTTAAATTAACCCAATTTATTGAGACAAACAATAAATATATTTGTTTTAACAGTCAAACACACAATAAAAATTAAACAAATATCTATTTTCTAATGTTTTATATGCAGATTAAATAGGTCATAAGGAAACTTTTGTCTTGTCTCCCGAGGCCACAGGAGGGCGCAATGAGCAAAATAATGCAGCACATTTAAATTGTCAACGCAAAGAAATAAGTCTATAAAAAATGTGCATTACATCTACATTAACTCATATAAATCAAATATAATTTCGTAAATTGCATAAACAATTATGAACAAAACAGCATCATGTATTTATGCATTGCTTAATCCAAAGAGCCGAAGCGCCATTCACTTAGATTGCATTTAAAAAAATATAAGACGCAGTGAAAAGAAATAAACCTCCACAAATTCACATCGTGTTTTCTAAAAGTTTAAACTGTTTTAACTTTGCATGGCTACATCTCTTGTGTGAGACCGGGTGTGCCTCACACGTCCTGGGCTGCTTTTTCCAAAAGCTTCGGAAGCCTAAGAAGTTTGTAAAAAAACGATCGTACGACTGATCTTAATATTATGGTCTGTTTCCCAAAAGCATCGTAACTTAATTAGCACTTGAATATCATCGTAGATCTACGAGTGCTCTGTGTCAGGGTTCTGTCACTTCGGTCTAGTTTATTCATGGTTTTGTGACAGAGCCCGGACACTCCCATCATGTCATGTTTTCATGTGAGCGCGCGGCTTCGAGTGTGCTCGATCCGTGCGCACTCTTGTCTGCGTGCTTTGTTTCATGTTGGTGTCGGGGTTCGGACACTCGCGCTCCATGTTCTGTTTTGTTGTGGGAGCGTGGGGTCTCGAGTTCGCTCGGGCCGTACGCTCTTCTTTCCACGTGTCCTGTGTTGTTTTTTTCATGTTATGTCTTGTGCTGTGTAGCACGCAGCTTGTGTTTTTCATTGGCTGCGTGCTTTCATGTTGTCATGTCTTGTGTGAACGCGCAGCTTATGAGTATTCTCATTAGCTGCTTGTTCGTGTCTTGTTTTGTGTGAGCACATGGCTTTTGTCTTTGTTTCCTGTGTGCCATGTGCTCTCATGTCAATTGTCTTGACCCCACCCATCTAGTTACCTGATTATTGGTTAATTTGCCCCACATGTGTTCCCTCGTTACCCTCCTCATTTGCTCCCTATTTATTCTCCTTGTGTTTGCAGTCCCGTGCCAGTTCGTCATCATTCATCATCGAATGTATCGTATCGTGTCGTGTCGTCATGTCCTGATCCTGCCTTGCCAGTCAGTTTCCCCTACCGGGTAGTTTCTGTTTGTTTTGTTTTATTTTGTTATTAATAAATGCCCTAATTCCTCCGACAATTTTATCCTCGCCTCATCCCTTCATCCCCGACCTTGACACTCTGGAGTAATCATAAAGCCCTAAGTGCATCATAAGAAGACAGATTTATGCGGTCACCTGCAGGACAATTGGCAGATTGCACCTTTAACTTTATTCAAGTGCAGTGTGATTATAATATAAAGTTTTGATTGTACTTTATTGTACACTATTACTCGTTTATAAATATGAATTTATAAACGAAATAAAAAAAGCAGAACTGAACAAAAAATGAATAAAATAAGTAATGTAGGAAATTGTATTATTATTATGTAAAGTATAATGTACGTATACATATGATATATAATATAATAAATATAATATAATAAATATAATATAATAGTTATTATATCCGAGTTGTCTGGAACACAGCATTAGGTTAACATTTCAATAAACAAGCGTGTACTACAATTACGAGCCATTCTATAAGGTGACGTTTCAGCACTTGACAAACGGATAGCGACTCCTAAGAAGCACTTAAAGCACGTCTACGTGCGATTGCATTAAGTTGCATCAATCGATATCGAGAAACGCAGCCCTGAAAAGTGAACCTGTGGGCTCTTTGATCGCCCCCTGGTGTAGCGAATCAGCTCATGGGGAAATATGAATAATTAATCATAACTAGTTATATAATTAATTATAAATATTTAGATCCACTGTAGATATTTACTTGACCTCTCAGGGTCAACTGTCTGTCAATTCTAAGAACATTAATTTCCTGGTTAAGGGAAATAACTTTCTTACTGTACAATTCTACACCGAGCTTGTAGCATAAATCTGCATGATTAAGTGACTCCAGTTATGAGCAAACAATGAACAACGTCAGTTTAGATCATCAGAAGGCGAATTCATAGATACTAAACATGGTAAGATTACATATAGGTAAGATGACAGGAATGAGTGTTTCCATCATAAGCCTGCATAAAACAGTATAAAATCTCAAAGACAACATACACGATGACCTGAAGGATATGTGTGTTCATTCAAAGAAAGGTTTTCCTATGGATTAATTAGAGAAAAGTCCATTTCTACTGTGCATTGTGTCTCTTCCTATAAAAAGGTAGTGATTTTCCCTACTCACATTCCTGTGGGTCATAAAACCAGTGATATCAGCATTAGTTGCCATGGGGACCAGGGGGGGCCTGGTGTCGTTGCAGACATCCTGGCACCCAGTTTTTTGGGTGAGGGGACTGTGACGATTTGTTAATCTAATGAATAACTGATTTGTTAAATCAGATGAAAAATTGTGTGTTTGATTGGTTCAGACGCTACACAGGTCATAAACCCCGCCCTCTCCATGTAAACGAATGGGACTTGAGTCAAAATAAAAAAATGAATTACGCTTCCAATACAATTTCCCGAAAGATCATTTAAGGTAGTTGTTATCACGCTGATTAATGTTCAATTGTTCGTTTTTGTGATAAGTTTGATTTTAGCTAGTAATTTGATGCTACAAAACGGGGCGTGTCGTTATGGTTGATTGGGTCTGCGGGAGTTTGGGCGGGAGTTTGATACCTCACGACACTACTGCACAGACTCTGGCTCCAAACGAATCTCTACCTCGCAGACTCGGGCTCCAAATGACTTCGTTTACTCAAGATGGCAGCGGCCATACTGAGATGCTTTGACTTCACTTTTCTATAGTGGAAGGAATAGGAGACACGTCGTCCATCTTTTTTACATTCTATGTGTGAGACGCGAGTGCAGCAGTCCTATTTGTCCGTCTAAAAATGCGCTAAATATGCGTTCTGTGTGAATGGCTTAGTTTTGGTTTTAACCTAATCAAGATCTTCTCCGCATTGAGCTTGTATATTTCTCTAATACTTTGAATGCATGAGGGGCCGTTCACATATCGCGTCTTTTGCGCGCTCAAGTTTGTTATTTCAAATCATAATGGAAGTGACGCGGTCGCGACACGCTTATTTTTAAAGCCCATTATAAAACTAAAAACATTTCAACTTTACAGAATGCCGCTAGCGCACCGTGGGTCATGTGACAACAACCAACCAATCAGCTTAATCCTTTCCCGAAACAACATTGAAAGCTCAGCCAAGATGAAGGAACAGCTGATCATAGCTGTACAGGGATAGACATTTTTAAATAAATTTAGTAGCAGAGCAAGCAATTTTTAGTGCTGCGAATCCATTTATCTTTTGCTGAAACGTCTGTGTCTTCATGGAGAGCGCAGGTCATGGTTGCTTAGCAAAGGCAGTGTCACGGTCCAGGTGTGTGGAGGCAGGCAGGATGACGAGGACGACAAGGATACAAAATAAGGATCTTTAATGTAGCGACAACAAGGCAGAAACGCACACTCAGGGTAACATTCATAATAACCGACCATACAAGAGACAGGAACTTATAGGGCAGATAACGAGGGGCAGACAGGTGAACACAATGAGGGTAATTAACTAATGATTATACAACTGGGGATCAGGAGCCCTTCCCGGGCTACACTGGGGATCAGGAGCCCTTCCCGGGCTGGATTGGGGATCAGGAGCCCTTCCTGAGCTGGACTGGGGATCAGGAGCCCTTCCCGGGCTACACTGGGGATCAGGAGCCCTTCCCAGGTTAGACTGGGGATCAGGAGCCCTTCCCGGGCTGGATTGGGGATCAGGAGCCCTTCCCGGGCTGGACGAAACATCAGGAGCCCTTCCTGGGCTGGACTGGGGATCAGGAGCCCTTCCTAGGCTAAACAAAACATCTGGAACCTTTCCTGGGCTGGACTGGGGATCAGGAGCCCTTCCCGGGCTACACTGGGGATCAGGAGCCCTTCCCAGGCTAGACTGGGGATCAGGAGCCCTTCCCGGGCTGGATTGGGGATCAGGAGCCCTTCCTGGGCTGGACTGGGGATCAGGAGCCCTTTCCGGGCTCAACGAAACATCAGGAGCTCTTCCTGGGCTGGACTGGGGATCAGGAGCCCTTTCCGGGCTCAACGAAACATCAGGAGCTCTTCCTGGGCTGGACTGGGGATCAGGAGCCCTTTCCGGGCTCAACGAAACATCAGGAGCTCTTCCTGGGCTGGACTGGGGATCAGGAGCCCTTTCCGGGCTCAACGAAACATCAGGAGCTCTTCCTGGGCTGGACTGGGGATCAGGAGCCCTTTCCGGGCTCAACGAAACATCAGGAGCTCTTCCTGGGCTGGACTGGGGATCAGGAGCCCTTTCCGGGCTCAACGAAACATCAGGAGCTCTTCCTGGGCTGGACTGGGGATCAGGAGCCCTTCCCGGGCTACACTGGGGATCAGGAGCCCTTCCCAGGCTAGACTGGGGATCAGGAGCCCTTCCCGGGCTGGATTGGGGATCAGGAGCCCTTCCCGGGCTGGACTGGGGATCAGGAGCCCTTCCTGGGCTAAACGAAACATCAGGAGCCCTTCCTGGGCTGGACAAAACATCATGAGCCCTTCCTGGGCTGGACCGAGGATTCCACGGTCTCTCCTCCTCATGCACTGTGACCTCCGTGGTCGATTGGCTGAATACCCCCCGGAAGCGTCTCACAAAACCCTCCAGCGAGTGAATCCCCGGGCTCTGTGCAGTCCTCAAGGCTTCGGCCCACTGCAAGGCTCATCCAGACAGCAACGAGATAATGAATGACACTTTGGCCCGCTCAGTCACAAACAGGTGTGGTTGCATCTCCAGGTAGCGGAAACATTGCAGCAAGAACCCGCTGCCGAAGGCTGCCTCACCCGAAAAGCTGGCTGGCCGGGCCATGGGACAGGCGGGGGAATCCATAAAAAACAAAACAAAATCAAAACTGACAAAAACCGGAAAAAACAAACGAAGGGAAAGACGCCGCTATACTTTACTTGAGGGTCGGTTATCCTGTCACGGTCCAGGTGTGTGGAGGCAGGCAGGATGACGAGGACTACAAGGATACAAAATAAGGATATTTAATGTAGCGACAACAAGGCAGAGACAGGCACACACTCGGGGTAACATTCACAATAACCGACCCTACTAGCATACAAGAGACAGGAACTTATAGGGCAGACAGGTGAACACAATGAGGGTAATTAACTAATGATTATACGGACTAAACCAACACAAGGGGAAGAAACCACAACAAACAGTCCACAGGGTTGTTACAGGCAGACACCTCTGGAGTGCAAGCGCACAAACGCTTTGAAAAAAAGCAGGCATGTGAACGGCCACTAAGATGGAACAACGTCACTTACATCATCATCACCGCGTCTCGTGCTCCACTGATAACGCTCCCTGACGCACTCCTAACATTTGATTGTAATATTTTTGCATTCAAACGCAGATGTTTATTTTAAATTAGACTAATATTATTTCTTTAGTCACAGTCTCCTCATCGCAGGCAGGCACAGCACTCAATTCAGCATGTGTTCATGTTTGTGTGTGCTGTCTGCGTTACTCAGAGCACGTGCTTATATCCTGCACTATATCGAACATTTTTTATATCTTTATCGAAGAAGGTGTACCGGCGACAAATATCGATACTGTTTTATCACCCAGGCCTAACTTTATGGTAAGGTCTTAGAAAATACAGTTTGTATGGTAGATAGACCATTAAGCCTATGGAATGAACCCATAAAACATGGAAATCAGTGTGTGTGTGTGTGTGTATGTGTTGAAGGAATTACATTTTATCTGCACGCAAGAGAGATCAAGACAAAGAGCAATGCTCCAAATACCATCAGACGGCACTGAAACACACCGATCCGTGAGATCCATGAGTCACCATCACCATCTGTGTCACAGCATACAGATACATGTGCGTGTGCGTGTGTGTGTGTGTGTGTGTGTGTGTGTGTGAGAGAGAGAGACATCACACAGCATCTCCCACTACAGAGCGATTGAGCTGAGCTGAAAGAGGAAGCTGTGTGGACGTGGGACTGGGATAAAGTGTGTAAGAGCAGACGTTCATTGTTCTGAGCCGGCCGAGTGTGAGTGATGTGCATTAAACACAATGCACTGATCAATAGGAGATTAACAGGACGCTTTTACTGCATTATCTCCCCCTTATTCATTCCAGCAGATTGTTGATGTTCCTCTAATGACCATTATGAATATATTAAAAAATAACATGACAGGACTGTCATGTGCTGTGTTGCATCATGCGTAGTGACACAGTTTAAGTATCTGGTGTCTTTCAACTAAGAATGAGACTGATTTAATTTCAGTTTAGCATCTTTAGTGGTGTGGATGTTCATAAATACTACAGTAGAGCAACCAGAACTAGAAACACCAACTAGTATCTACCTACTGTACCTGTAGAGCTGGCCACATACAGCAACAAAGTACCTGGCCATGAGAAGAATGCAGCATCCTGACTGACATTACACCTGTAAGTGACTGATCTGAAACAAACACAGAGAGAATCAACTCACAGCTGATTTCCAGTAGAGTGGGATGTTGGCATGTTGCTAAGATGACAACACAACACTCCTATAAGTTATCCACAAAAGATGCACACAATGTTGTCTTGGCAAACAGAAGCTATCTAGGTAGTTTTTAGGTTTTGGAATAGAAAAATAAAATTAAGATGTATTAAATTATTGCTATCATAAGTGCTATTAGAGTTATTATTGACCCTGTTTAATTTAAAATAAAGGGTTCACATCATAAGTTTCAAGTAAATCTATGCCAGATGACAGTTTGGTGACGGTCACTAACCCTTTAACAGTTTTATTTTAGCATATTTATTTTTTTAAATACACTATTATAGTATTTATTACTATTACTATCATTTCAGTTTTAGTTTTAAGTCATTTTAGTACTTCGCATTAAGTACTATCACACTAATCCTAAAGGTATAGTTCACCCAAAAATGAAAAATCTGTCATTAATTACTCACCCTCATGTCGTTCTAAACCCGCAAGACCTCCGTTCATCTTCGGAATACACATATTAAGATATTTTTGATGAAATCCGAGCGTTTAAGTCTCTGAATAAATTCAACCAAGAATCGATTTTGGGTTTGAAGTGATTCACAGAAATGATTCCAGATGCAGTCAGATTATCAAAATTTCTCTCAACTTTCACAGGCCAAAAATGTCCATGGATAATCTTTCACCTTTTGGAAAAAATTCCCATTTGTGTAGAATTCCACCCGCTGTATTCTGCAGAACCGTAAATATGATTGTACCTTTAATGCCATTTTTGCTACTGAAAAATCACATGTTAGTAAAACTCTCTAGTATTTGCAAGTCATGGAGGGAGGAAGAATAATGAAATTGACGTAGTAAACATTCACAAATAGTCCGTTTGAGTAATCCAAGCAGTCTTCAACTGAAACTGTGTGCATGCGAACATTCATAAACAGACTCTTTTGCTACATTCTTAAAAAAAATACAATGTTCTTCATTGGCATTGATGGTTCCATGAAGAACTTTTAACATCCTTATCAATGCACAAAAGGTTCCATAGTGGAAAATGGCTCTTTAGATGATTAAAATGTTCTTTCGCAGCACTGCAAAAACATCCTTTAGGAGCCATTCATTTTAAGAGGTTTAACTTTAAGATACTATTTACTATTTTAATCTGACATTTCATCTGATTTGTGTGATGTCCCTTTTAAATGCACTACCATTGTGAACACCAAAAGCAATGAGGCTCCGTATTCATGATGAATGTTTACATATTCATTGCGAACATACATTGTTAATATTGCCTAGCCTTTGGTATGTTTATCATTTTTTTATTACAGGTCAGTGAAATATATTTGGAAGCAGTGTTTTGTTTATATGGAGTGTTTGTTCCTTTTCCCATGAGCAGAGAGAGCTGCACTGCACACACAGGCAAGAGAATGTCTTGCAGTGCAAGTTATTTCCTGTTTGACTCAGATCCTGCCTGCTGGGTGGCAAACCTGTGGCCTGTGAGTCAGCAGAGAATGAGGCATAAACTTGCCCTCAGAGTGATCACAAAATAGTCTGTCTGCTGAGTCAAGCGACGTGTATCCGTTTTAGAAAAGTAGAGCAGGTCAACCTGTCTCTGGTGCTCTGCTGGTGAGCATGAGTTTTCATATCTCTGCGTGATGCAGCAAAGATTACTGAAACACTCTCTCATCGTATAGAGGGATAATATACCATACTTGAAGAGCAACATGGTATTTGTCTTGCAAATATCGCTGTTTTTCATAAAAATGTTGGAGCCTGACCTCTGAATGAGCGGGTTTGCCGGGAGGGTGTTCATTATGCAAATGCTGCAGGTTGTTGTTCATTGTACTTGAGATGCTGCAGTCATGAGATGAACACGAGGCTTTGATCTCCACCTCTCAGAGGAGAACAGAAGAGGTGTTTACGTGCCAAAGTGCACATCATTGGCATGGCCGTGTGCTTTCCATGCAGGAGAAGCATCTATGGGTGCTGTTTGTGTAGTAATAGGAAGAGAAGAATGAACATTATGTCATCATTTGATCACCATCGTGCCATTCCAGACTTTTTCCGTTGTGGAAATCGAAGGAGAATTTTCCTGGACACTCTTTTGCATGTAATGAAAGTGAATGGCAGCTGAAGGTCTGTTCACACCAACACAAATGTTCACATGAAAATTTGGTTCAATTTCGCACACAGACAACTATGTAAAAAACAGCAGACGATAGGAATGAAAATGCTAACTCCCTGTAGGTGGCGCTTATAGAAAAGCAGAAATACCGCAGTTACCCTGGTACACTTGAAATTGTAAATAATTACTGGATTACATTTTACTATTTGGATTACTATTGGATTACTTTTCCAGATTTTGTTCTTCAAAGTTTCATGCTTCATTCAATGTGTTACTTGTAATTTCTTTGTAATTATTTGTGAAATTTACTAGTAGTTTATGAGTAAAAATTGTTAAAAAAGTAAATCCTAAAGTTTTTTCAGTGTACACAAAACAGTGTGAAAATTTCAGTTTTCACACACTTGCTACGGACAAACAGTATTTCAGTGTTTTCAAACAGCCATTCGGATTTATGTAATCAAAGTAGCATAAAAGCAGTTTAATTTGTGATCTCTATTTCAGGTCTTCTGAATTTGCATGATAGCTTTGTTAGAAACGAAATTATAAACAAACAAACAAAAAAAATCTAATGTCAGTTTTTTTTACGTTAAAATAATGGTCATTTTCCCTAAATACAAAAATAGTAACAAATCTCTTAAAGGGGTCATATGATGTTGCTAAAAAGAACATTATTTTGTGTATTTGGTGTAATGAAATTTTTATGCTGTTTAAGGTTAATAAAACACATTATTTTCCACATACTGTACATTATTGTTTCTCCTCTATGCCCCGCCTTTCTGAATCGCGTAGATTTTTACAAAGCTCATCGGTCTGAAAAGCGAGGTGTGCTCTGATTGGCCAGCTATCCAGTGCGTTGTGATTGGCCGAATTCCTCAAGCGTGTGATGGAAATGTTATGCCCCTTACCATACTGTCAGGCCGTGTCCCGGAGCGATGATTCAAAAACATTAAAATCCATTATAAACGAGGCATTTGTTGCATCCAGTGGGGACATAATTACGGATTATAATGGCTTATACTGTCTTTTTACACATTGCATCGCGCCACGTAAACATAAAACCATGTCTCCATTTGTGATCGGAGAAATGACAAACAACAAGTGCTACTCTACACTGCTTGATTGAGCAGCAACCGGTGGTTTCGACGAAGGAGCAGCCGGCGGGCTTGCGGCAACCACATGTGACGACCCCGGCTGGACTCCGCTTCGTCCACGGTGAAAGCCGATCCGGCTATCCACAGCGCAAAGTTAATGTATTTCTTCAGCGACCAGCACGGATCAGCTCTAGGTATGACGAAGCGGATATCGTCCTCTTTTGGAAGGCCAAACAAAGTAGTTTCGCTTTCACAACGAAACACACAGCGCCTTCACGACATGGCGGCGACGGCAACAATACTACAGCGAGAATAAAAGTTATGCCTTCTTTCTTTGCGTGAACATTTGGGCGGCGTTATGCAAATCTTCCCACATAGTGACGTAGATATGTGGGAGCATGTTAGAACGAGCCATTATAGGTAGGCGTGGTTAACTTTTATAAAGAACATCTCTTTGGATTTGAGACTTTAGTCTTTGCAACTTTACAGATCTTCTTTATGCACCAAGAGGTTGTAACACTCCAAAGGGAAAGGAAAAATTTTAATTGCATCATATGACCCCTTTAAATTGCATTTTGTAGCAGCTGGCTGTATAATTTCATTATTAGAATATAAACAATAGAAATTGAGTTGGTATTGTCTGTGAATAGGATGATTTAGTTTCAGGACATCCCAGCTTCAGGTTCTAACGGAGCTCATTGATTAGCCCTGGTCATTATGGGTGTTGGTCTTCTGTCCTGCTAATGTGATTTCCTTTAGTGTTACAGCCCGAGGCGCCACTGAAAAATCACTGCTAATTACAGCCATTCACTCATTTTGGGAAAAGACACGACCTTGAGTTGCTGTTTGAAGGTCAGTCATGGTGTCAGAGATTGCATTTCAGCAGCCTTGGTTTCTGACGTTTATTTCCCATTAGTATTTTATTTTCTCATAGTGATTTAAAAAAAGATGTCTGTTAAAGAGTTGTAAGCAATAAACTAAACCAATCAACTATGAGGTGAATCAAAACAAACTTAAGTATTTGAAAATGGGAAAAAGAGGCAAAGGTACAAGACGTGTACTTAATGGTTTTAATGATGAAATGAACTACAATCCCATAAATCATTGTGAATGACATAAAAACTGATAGATAAATATAAAACTATTGAGTCAAAGATGCTGAATATGTTACATCATTGGGTGCATGGGTGGGCATTAGAGTGTTGTTTTGGCACGATTTGCTTGTTTCGGCTCTCTGATTTGTGGAGATTCTCTTCAGAATCATGGGTTATGTAGTTTTCCCACCCGGGAATTCCACTCTTAAACACGATTATTTAAAAAAAAAAAAATTTGAAATGCTGTCTTTAACAGTCTACTTTAAGTCTTGTCTTTAAATTATATAAAATATATCATTAAAAATAACTTCCGCTATGGAGAAAATAATGGGATTTTACTTTAGAAACCAAATGTTTTTAGATGACGTCATGTTGGTGAAGTGAGAGAAGTCACAAATTTCATTAAATACCAACATTTTCCCACAGATTCACACATTTAAAGGTAAACAGTAAAAACTTAAAATGATTGTGTAACATAGTTCATAAGTCGGGAAGAAGGAGGCAGGAACCGGCGAACACTCAAAGAAACTTTAATAATAAAATAAACACAAAATAGCGCGACAGCCCCTCGCGGACGACTGTCGCGCACAAACAAAACCAAAACACAAAATAAACTCCAGGCCTGGTCCTCTCTCGTCTTTCCCTGTCGTCACTCCTCCCTTGTATCCTTCCGGAGCTCCTCCGTGAGACTCGAGACCGGTGAGTGGCGCAGGTGTCGCTCATTATCACTTACTCCACCGGCCTCGCTCTGTTCCCACGGCTCTCGGCCCCGCCCCTCTCGTCACAGATTGGTTCCAAAAGGTCGTATTTGCAGAGATGTGATTCTTTAGATCATTAAAATGGTTCTGTTTACTGAAGGGTTCTTTGAGGAAACCGAAATGATTCTTCAAAGAACTTTTCAGTGAACAGAACCATTTTTGATCATTTATCGAACCATTTTCCACTATAAAGAACCTTTTGTGGAATGGAAAGTTTCCATGGATGTTAAAGGTTCCGCACGGAACCACCGAATAAAAAACTTTTATTAAGAATGTAGCAAAATAATCTGTTTGTAAACATCACCAAGCCATAATTTCATGTCAAAGCAGTGGTTCTGGGCATAAAGTCGCATTGCATTACATATCACACTTTGACGATAAGCTTATTGCAATAATCTTGTTTATGGATATTTTTTCATTTGGCTACATTTTGCTAACCCTGCAATTGATTGCTTTGGCAGTTTTTATAAGAATGGTTTATGAAGGATTCACACAGAAATTCATTTTCACATGTTTCAGAAATGATAACACCTTTCAAGGAACTTGCGCCCCCCTGCAATACACAGCCTTCAGCCCACACTTTAGGATTGCATAATTCACATCCTCTGGCATAAACAGAGGAACAAGGTGTTTTGACGGCGGATACAGACTTATTTTTGTAGCCGTATATGCCTCAATCTGTATTTTCACATGCGTGACCTTAAGGTGTGCCGAGATTACGTTCATAATCAGGGTCTTAGACAGAACAGATCAAAACACACACACACACACTCCTCCCTCTGGAAACGGGCTTTGTTGTTTAGGGCAGGTACAGACTAATACTCAGTCGTCTGTGTCAGCGGACCGTGTTTTAAGACTTAGCGGGCTATTTATCATGACAGATTTACAATCACAACAACATCCCCACAATCCTCTGATCACTGTGGGAATATGTCAGAGTATTTCATAATACTATCATGGCTGCTGTGTGTGTGTGAGATGGTGATTGAAGACAGTGTGTGCTGTCTGGCCCTGTGTGCCACGGGCAACACCATCTCTGTTAAGCTTCTTACAGTCGGGAATCATTAGGGAGCAACCTGTTTCCATTCATGCCAAGAGTCTGCGCTGAGATTAGCACATCCTCCCCAAACACAGAAAATGAAACCCCGACCGAAGGCTGAAGGCGTCTTCACACTGGCTCTGCAGCGCCTCTAAATCGGGTTGCTTTGACCATTGTTACGTTCCCTGGGAGTTGTTGTTTTTGTTTTTATTTTTTCTTGTTACTTGTGCTTTCTTTTTCCCCAACTCCTAGGTTTCCGCTGAGTGGATGACTCACTGCCAATCATTATTAGGGTGTTCCATACTGCGACGAATCAGCTGACGGCCCGTGGCTTTAAAAGCTTCCGGTGCGCTCTGCCTGGGAGGCGAGGGCAGCGCAGTGAGCGCTGTTGGGGTGTGTAACGAGACTTTTTGGCTGTGCTCTGAGCGGAGAGCCTGTGTGAGCTCCCGGGCATCAGCGTGTGTGTTTTCAATTTGTTTGAGTTGTGCCTCACTCCTGTGTATCTTCTCGTTCTCAAGTTGCTCAGTATGACTTTCATGTCTTACAACTATGTGCCGAATTGATGGTGAGCTTATTGAGTTTTCTCGTTCTCTAGGTGGGAGATGAGGGTAGGTAAGCTTAGTTGTAGGTTACATCTCTTGCACGTAGTGAAACCATGTTAGATACACTAGTCAGTGGGTGAGCGCCTCTTGTGTATTTCTTTCTGTTTTAGTTAGTGTAGAGTATTTAGGGCATCGCCTACGCCAAAGCTTTCGTGTTTTTGTTTCACATTTTTATTTGGTTAGGATAGGTTAGTGGGTTTGGGTGTTTAGTGTAGCCTTGTTTGGTTTTGTTTCTTTGTTGATTTAGGCGCCACTCTATCACGTCTCTCCCTTTTTGTTGGTTTGTTTGTATTACACTTTTTATTTTCGGCACTGTAAATATGCACACGTGCTGCTGGTGCGTTTCTGGACAGCTACGTGAATAAGTTGCTGCCTTCTGCCATTTGTAGAATAAATTACTGCCTTTTTGCCATATGCTGTCATCGTGGCTGTTTTTTTCTGCTCTCCTCTCCATTCATCGAATTCATTTGTTTTAAATGTTGTGGACCAATTCCCTAGATCTCGAAAGGACTGTAACATTTAGCATCCCGGACGAGCCCCCACTAAATGTTACAGTAGTACACAGGAGTGAGGCACAACTCAAACAAATCGAAAACACACACGCTGATGCCCGGGAGCTCACACAGGCTCTCCGCTCAGAGCACAGCCAAAAAGTCTCGTTACACACCCCAACAGCGCTCCCTGCGCTGCCCTCGCCTCCCAGGCAGAGCGCACCGGAAGCTTTTAAAGCCACGGGCCGTCAGCTGATTCGTCGCAGTATGGAACACCCTAATAATGATTGGCGGTGAGTCATCCACTCAGCGGAAACCTAGGAGTTGGGGAAAAAGAAAACACAAGTAACAAGAAAAAATAAAAACAAAAACAACAACTCCCAGGGAACGTAACAACCATCCACGACCCAGAGTATATGAGGACATGTGCAGGTCACATTTGACCATTTCACTTTAAGTGTATATTGTACATTTTGTGTACGATTTTACTGTGAAGTTGAATAATTGTATTAAATCAAAAGTACCAATAAATGAATTACTAGATATTTAAGTATATAAGTTTGTTTATAGATCCATTACGTTTTTCAATATTTTTAGGACAAAGGGTTTGACAGTTCCCATTACCACAAAAACATATTTGTATGGCTTTATAATTTCCATTATTTTGCTTTGATTATATTTTTTGTTGTATTTTAATCAGGGTTATATTTGGTAACTTTTGTTACTTGAAATAAAATAAACTTACTGTATAATAAACAGCTAGTTCCCTAGGAAACATTTCTTATTTTCATTTAGTTTAACTTTATGTACTAAAATAACTATTACTAAAAGTAATAATAATAATATAGACATAAAAAACTATATATATATACTACATATTTTTCATGTTTAATATTGTAAAGCTGCTTGCTTCTAAGCAGTCTACTGTATAAAGTCCTATATAAAAAAATGTGCCGTGTCGTGACTTGATTTGACTGGAGTGCCGAATTGTAGAGCCGGTGCAAACATATCAAAATCACTGTGATCAGTTGCTTTCTTAACTGATGGTTTCTCACCACTGTTATTTTAGTCATGTGTTTATTTTATTGAGAGGAAAGCACAGCACATATTTACATATTCATCTAGATAATTCCAGCATTGTGGGTGATAGGAATGCACTGAAATGAAAATTCTTGGCCGAATCCCAAACCGAAGAAAATTAAACACTGGATACCGAATACCAAACACGGTTTTTCGAGGTTTTTTTCCCCTGTATTTTGCCAAAAAAAATTTTACCATTGCATAAATGAAAAAGCCAAAATGTGCTTTTTACTGTTTTGCCTTGCTTTTCAAAGAAAAAAAAAATCAATTACAAAACAACAATTTAAAAATATTTAGCACTGAACATTTTTAACATTCTAGCAGACACTATACCAACAAAGCACAATTTAACTTAAAATTAATATTAAAATAATAATTTTTGGCCATCAGACCCCCTTTTTGAATCAGGCATGTTTTTTTAGTTTTTTTTTTACTATACAATTAAAAGCAGCCTTGCTGAGAAGAGACTTCTTTTAAAACATTAGAAAATATTACAGATCCTAATTTGAACATTATGTGTGAATGTTATAATAAATGTATTAAAACAGAGCTGTTGTAATGATTATTATCATTATTATTGTCTTACTTTTTATTTTATTTTACAGAACAACAGTAAAATTACAATACTAACATTTATGGATGTTGATAAGAGTTTTTGCTTTTTCTCAACATTTGTTTTGGCGGAAACGCGCAGGAAGACCTCAATGCTTATTTTTGTTGACAGCAGATTTATAAATGAGTCTCATTACGAATACGTCGTACGTATCGCATTGTCACATGACTTGTAAAAATGAATAAAATA
>NW_015505282.1:1291358-1345855 GCF_001515645.1 Sinocyclocheilus grahami | reverse complement strand
GCTGTCGGTGCTTGTAATGATTTTTGCGTCTTTCTCCGACAGTTTAAATGCTTCCACACTGCTGACGTGTGTGCTGCATAATAAAGAGTGCACGCCTCACTCTGCGCTGGTTGCTATTTGATCGCGTCATATCATTGTTCGGTACAATTTATTCTGTCTTTTCGCTTACACCGAAAGAGCTTTTTTTGCTATTTTCGGCCGAATAATTTCGGTTACCGAACATTCGGTGCATCCCTAATGGGTGACGTTGGGCTGTTCGCTAACAGTAAACCACTGCTCAGGTATTTCCAACTTCTTTCTATCCCAAAAACAGGGGTGTCCAAAACTGCTCCTAGAGGGTCACTGTCCTACAGAGCTCCAGCCCTAATTAAACACACCTAATCCAGCTAATCAAGGTCTTTAGACTTACTAGAAACTTCTAGTCAAGCTAAAATCTGCAAGATGTCTGCCCTCCAAGACCAGGATTGGACAACCTTGCTCTAAAAAGTTTGCCATTAGTATATCAGGATAATGAAATGAAGGAGATGTGGCTTGGCAGGTAGTTCACATGCTCTGACATGTTGTGCAATCATAATTTATCGTCTTGTTTTGGGTCAGAGGTGATTACTCGCATTGTTTTTGCGGCTGGCCAGAGTTCTGACTGGGATGTTGTGCTGAGGAGATGCTGGATCAGCAGTGGCAGTCTGGATCTTATGTAAGACTGACACTGGATCCTGAGAGACTGAGCCAGAACAGTGAATGCGCTTCTGTTTGTGCTTTTTCTCATGATCTCTGGCATGGAATGTTTGAGCCGTTCCAGGGGCTTTTCATGCCACAGGGCCTTTCAATGGCCAGCGCTGAATAGCTTCAGTCGGGTGGTTGTGTTTTGAGCTGACCCAGCATAAACGTTTCTCTGCCTGCTCTCCATCGGAGCTATGAATGAAGAGCAGGAGAGGTTGAGGAGACTACAAATAGAGTTGCATATCCAGTTAAAGGGGTCACTTTATGGAAAACCTTGATGATGTCCTTGATATTTACACATATTCACAGAGGTGACTCTACACTGGAATATAATAAAAATGTATGATTTACTCTGAAACAATTGTCACTGAGAAATTGCTAGTAAATTTCACAGATGCTGTGCAACATGGTCACGAAAAGTTATCGTTTGCACACGTTTTTTAAGCATTGTGGTTTAAAAACAAGTAATCTTAAGCCATTAAAACGCAATCAGCTGCGAAAGAAAACTCTTTTTTTTCTGAGAGACGTGAGATGCGCACACGTGAAGACGGAGTTATTTTTGCTGCTTTATAGGCCTTGAATGGTTAAATAGCCTGCACACACTTATATGTGTCAAAATGGCAATTTTTTTAAGTATCCTCATAAACACAGTAAGTTTTAAAGCAAACGGCTGAGAAAGAAAACGTGTATATATAACAGTATAAGTTACTGGAACGTGAAGGTGAAGAAATCTCCAGGATGAAAGTGTCGGCTGGGTGGCATTTGAAGTTCAAAGGCTCCTTTCAAATACATGTCCCTTACATTTTCATTTCCTATGATTCTGTCAGATTTAACAGAAAATTGAAGTGTAGCATGCCAACACATTTTGATATTTTGCAAAGTGCGAGGAGTAATTAAACAGATTAACATGAATTTCAGTCTAAACCAACTACATTTTGTGCTACTTGAGGGCATGATGATGTGTAGGGCACAGCTTACTGTCTAGCCAAAGGCATTATTGATCCAGATAAACACTCAGGACGGCAGAGTAATTAGCTCCTAGAAGACCATAGAATGAGTTCATACCTGCTTAACTCCTGAATCCACCTCACAGAGAGGCCAGACAGTGTTTGGCAGCTAGAAACACACCTTTGAGATCAAGTGTGTAGTTTCTACCATTGGTCAGACAAACAGGAAGCCCTTCCACCAAATTCATGTCATTGGTTGAGCTAGTTGACATGTCACTGTCAAACGAACAGAGCCATGTTTTGAAAGCATCACAGAGTCCATATTCTTCAGGATCATTGTCCAGTGTCTGTGCTATTTGTCTCCAGAAGTTACCAATGATAGAAATGTCTACCTAATTTTCTTAAACTAGAGTTGCGTGAAACTCTAAACACCTGACACGCGGGTTTGTCAACGTGGGCATCTGTTGTTGTTGTTGCTGTCTCAAGTAGATTTTTGTTGCTTTTTTATCTCTTCTGTTTCTATTTTAACTGTGGAACAATGGCATTGGTATGTGTTGCCACCTTGTGGACAAACTAATTATCGCAAAAAAAAAAATTAAGGCGCAAATGCTAACTGTAAAGTATGTGCCCAAAATATTTTTAAGTTTTGACGCAAATGCTTAATGTATGTGTCCGAATATATAGCCTTTCAAAGTAAAATTTATTTGATAGCTTGTTTGAACACAGGTGCTCAACACAAGACAATTAGAAAGTTTTATCTTTGTCAAGTGTCTGCGCTATTTCTCTCCAGAATTTATGGGCGATAAAATGTTGTTCAAACTAGACTGAATCTCAATCCATTTGCACAAATGCTCATAAGTTCAGGCGTCTATTGTTGTGTTTGTTGTTGTTGTTCCATCTATTCCTTTTCTCAATTGTGAAATCAGTGCTGCCAACTTGTGGACAAACTACTTAAGGAAAAAAAATCAAGGCGCAGATAGAAAAACCAAGAAAAGTACATACATGTGTAAAAATATACATAATATATATACATAATAAAAATACAAAGTACACACATTTATATATGTAAACAAAAACTTTTTTTTTGGATGCGATTAATCGTTTGACAGCGCTAGTAAAAACCTAAGTATGTTTTGGGCTTTACTTTTCAAGGCTTACACTTTTCAACTGGCAAACAATAAACTAGATCCTTTTATACACTAGATTTATTTCTTTATGTATGGTTTATTAAAAGATTATTATTTTGAGCTCTTTTTGCCTCACAATCACTCAAAATGCAATTTGATGCTGACATCTGTACATGAGCTTTGATATCACTGCCTCCATTTGTTTTGTTTATTTACAGTGGTTTTACACAATTTGGAGCATCTACATTTAAAAGGTTATGTGAGCAACCTCACAAATAAATCCGATTGAAGCAGAAATTCATAACTGGGGACTAATTTACCCATGAGGACTTGTGAATGGCACCAAATAACCCTGTCTCTCTCTATCTGTCTGTCTCTCAGGTTGTGCAGTCTGACGCTGAAGAAGCTGATCGTACTGAAAGAGCTGGACCGCGAACTCAGTTCTGTTGTTATCGCTGTCAAGATACAGGTAAAATGACACCGTTACTATGTAGAGGTGTAACGATTCATCGATACATCGATACGATGCATCGATGCCACGCGTAAAATATCGATAACTGTATTATAAATAGGCACCTTTATTTTGGCACTGTCCACATTTTCACATAATGTCCATCTAAGCATTACCGACAACGCGTGCATTCTCATTCAAACTCACGTATCAGGACTCGATATAAAGACTGTCCGAAAGCACAAGGTGAGCATAAAAGACGCTCGGGATTGTTGGCGGAACAGTTAAGCGCTGTGTGAGAAGTTTTCTGTGCAGTGCGCACACATCTGAAGCGCACGCACACAGACAGCCACACACATCTGAAGCGCACGCACACAGACAGCCGCACACATCTGAAGCGCACGCACACAGACAGCTGCATACATCTGAAGCGCACGCACACAGACAGCCGCATACATCTGAAGCGCACGCACACAGACAGCCGCATCTACACCGAATATTGAGCTCTCTTCCGCTTTTTTGTGCATGGATGAATAAATACAGACAAAATTACTTCAAAATGCGCGTTTTGGCGAATATCCTAGTAAACACAGTCGGTTAGGCATATGTCTAACGTAAACAATTGAGAAAGAAAAGGCATGTGTATCAGTAGTTAAATCCGTGCTTTCGTTCTTAAAGTGAAAGCAAACTAATAATAAATCTAATGCTGTCAAAGAAAAATACAAGTGCTCAATGCTCCTGACTAAATAACCTTTGTAACATAAAAAATTATTAATCTACATTTAATTTATACATTGAAGACTATGCACTTATTTTATTTGATTAGGACATTTCTGTAGCGTACCTGAAAATGTATTTTAGACTGAGCTGAAAAACCTGAAAAGCACTGTTTATTGAACTTGTGTCTTTGTATTTATTTTCTGCTATTGCTTGTAATTTGGTTATCTGTAGAAAAGATTTTTAGCACTGAGCCTATAGTAGCAGTCAGAATTGTTTATTTTCTTTATTATAAAAAAAGAAAAAAAAAGTGTAGGCCTATTTTTTTTGTTGTGAATGTCCCAATTGAGGTACAAGATGTGAAAATTTCAGATAAATGTTCATGATATATATTTTGGTTGCATTTGTGAGTTAATAAAAATGTAGATGGATGTTTAAAATAGGTATATAATATCATAATATCGATATATCGATCGATATACTCCTGTATCGAATCGAATCGTAATCGTATCGTAGAATTTTTTGAGGTATCGGCAAATATCGTATCACTGGGTATGAGAATCGATATCGTATCGTATCGTGACGAACCATCCGATTTACACCCCTATTACTATGTCACTTCTGTGTATGTTCTGGCCTGTCGAAGGTGGAGTGTTGCTGTGTCGCTCGGTGTTTGATATCACACGGGCTCAGAGCTTTACACAAGACACTGTGGTAACTGTGAGCTGTTGCCAAGGCGACAGCTTGCTCAGTGGGAAGATAGGATTGAACGCAATAAGATGGCATGTGGGGGGGGGGGGGGGGCGGGGGCGAAGGAAAGATTACTTTATGTATGCTGATTTAGTTACTGCTTTGACATGACTACTGAAACTAAGGTCTGTCTCCCGAATCATACCAAGGGGGGTGGGGGGGGGGGGGGGGGGTGTGCGGGCTGAAGAGGTGCATTGTGGGATATACTGAGGGGGTCATTTCAGAGCACTTAGAGCACTAAAGGTCGCTTTGGTCACACGGTTTGTGTTTGGTATTTTTGTAAAGCTTTAACTGTTTAAAAAGAGAAATATTTTTACTTCTATATTATTTATATTACTAAATATTAATTTTCTTAGGGAAATAGCAAAAACCCAAAAAATTATGTTTTTGGGGCTGTTCCCACAGAACGTGCCTTTGCATCTAAAAATGCGAGACTCTGCGCTGAGTAATGATAAAAAAGTTAAATAAAAATAAAACTCAAATAAAACAGTTGCCATGCCAACTTGCTACTATTTTTTGGCACAGCGTCTTGATCAAACATGATCTTACATGTCCGTCTAGCGCATTTACATTAACTATGAAAAAGCATTGGAATGGAAAAATGCATTCTGTGTGATAAACATTTTAATTTGAATGAACGCCTGTTAATGCATCTGTTCAGACCGACATTAGCATTTGCATGCCGTATCTGCAACAGATTTCTAATCTGGTGTCCCAATCTTTTTCCATTACATTGTGAAACATTTTTTTGGGTTACATGTCTATACCTGCCATGAGAAAAATTATCAACAAACCTGAACAGTCAAGAAAATTAAGAGGGTTTTTAGGGTCATTTTCTATTTTGATATTATTGTAAAGTATGTACATTATTATGGTTATGAAATGTCACAGCATGGATATGATCTTATATGATGTAATAATTGCATGTATTTGCACATCAACTTTAACGGTTACTTGTATATCAAGGTGGTATTTGTTGTACTGCTTTTAATTTATGCAAAGTTGAATAAAAATCACTGTATTGCTGCATTGTGTCACAGTAATTACAGTAATGAGAATCGCATTTGAGAATAAAAATCAAGAGTAAAAAACATTTGCGATACAGTAATAAGAGTTTAGGGAGGGAATGTGCTTAATTGTCATGAAAATAACGTCACTGACTGTCAGTGATATTTAAAGATCAGTCTTAGATTTAATTCCCAACAGGAAATGATTCTGTCACTCATTCTGTGAGGATTAGAGCACATCCTCTTAGGTAACATGAAGTGCACTTGTTTCGCCCACTCATCTCCTCCAGATGGATCATTGAAGGTTTTAAACAGGTTTACAGTGTGCTCATCAGACACTGAAAAGAAAGGTTGTGTTATACTCTCAAAGCGGCGCCTCAGCGAATTAAAATCATGGCTGTTCTTCAAAAGGACAGAAGATGGGTTTCTGACAGATATCTCATTATTTCTCCTCTTCTGCTCACTGAAGTGCCCACTTTGAAGGCCGAACCATTCACAGCTAGTCTGCAGGCCGGACACAAGCAGACTGAGCGTGCATTTGCTTTCCTTCAGAGCTTGTTAGTGCGGAGCATTTTCTCTGTCTCTTTGTTTGGAGCTCAAGAAACAGAAGGCTTGAATGTGCTTTTGCAGAGACACCTTGATGGACGTATTCTGTGGTTTCCAGAGAGCTTCTTCACATTGTGTTAGTTCTGCGCATGGGTTTGGACAGTAGCCTTCCAAATTGAGACTACTGAAAAATCACATCACATCTTTTGTATTTAATTTATGTGCATTCGACTGTATTATTGTCCAAAACAACAGGTGGCAGGTCATCTGAACCAGAAAGAAACAACAGCGCGAAGTAGTTTGCTGAACTTTACACGTACCTACTGTGGTAAATTATTAATTGCTCACTGGTATTTGGTCATATACAGAAAGTTGGCAACAACAACAAATAAAACATAAGACCAGTTGTTTTCAACCAAGTGGACCAGGGTCCACTAGGGGGCCCCAATAAGTCTTAAAATTATTTACATTTAGTAATATTAACATAACATCTTGATTAAAATGCTAAAAATACGAAATAAAAACACAAAAAAAAAACTTACATTTTTGAGTATGAAATCATTTTTATTACAACAGAAGCAGCTTAAATAGGAATGCCTTTCAATATCGTCTCGGACAAAGCGGGGCTTTAGAGTCAAAAAGGTTGAGAACCACTGATTTTGACTGACTGTGTCTGTGATTATAGATTGTGTTCAACAATTTTAGAGCCTTTTCTCCTTTTAGAGCCTTTAGAGCACCCAGATTATTTGTTCTTTATGTTTAGATTATTTAGCCACCAAGAGTCAGTTTTAGAATCTACCAGAAGTCTTCTCAATGGGTCGTTTTAAATATTGTTTTTAATGTAATATTGAGTACATTTTAAATTAAATGTACATCTTGTGTACATTTTATTTGCTTATTTGTATTAAACAATACAGGGAAAAAAATTAGATTACAGTTTCCACAAAAATATTTGGCAGCAACTACATTGATAATAAACAGAAATGTTTCTTGAGCAGCAAATCAGCATATTATTATGATTTCTGAAGATCATGTGACACTGGAGACTGGAGTAATGATGCTGAAAATACAGTTTTGATCACAACTATAAGTATATCAGTAATTTTTATTAAATAAATGCAGCCTTGGTGAACAAAAGAGACTCCACACTTGAATGTAGCTATTGGCCACTCTGCCAATGTTTAGTTTAGATATGTGCATTTGCCATTAAAACCCCTTATCGGTCAACCAGTAGTGATTATCTGTTTGTGTGTGTGTGTGTGTGTGTGTGTGTGTGTGTGTGTATGCGTTTCACGTGAGCTGGGCCATGACGGATCGCCACATTAGCAGGCAGATGGATGTTAAAGCAGGGGTCTCTGTTGTCTAGTCAGTATGACAGCTCATATCTGTGACTTGCCTCTCAGATGTGCCTGCAAGAGGTTTGCAGTGAAGTGAAACGGACAGTAACAAGGAACACAAATTATTCAACACATTCAGTGTGACTGAGTCATTTTCTGTCTTGTTTTATGCTTTTGCTGTCAAACCATGCGGACAACATTTCAATTTGCAAGAGACTGCGTGGGTTTATTTTCAAACTTTACTTCAACATTTGACTTGATTTGCTTGAGGGTGCATCAGAAGTTTCTTCTGTGATAATTACTGAATGCATGCGTTTGTAAGAGACAGAGATCAGACAGATGTCTTTCCATGTCTTCAGGGGTCCAAACGCATCCTGAGGTCGAATGAGTACATGCTCCCACCCAGCGGCCTGATGGAAACAGACCTGGAGCTCACCTTTTCCCTGCAGGTACATCTGTCTTCTTATACTGCATGTGTGTATCTGAACATATGCTGTTAAGCATTATACTGTTTCATTTAGTAACAGAAGACAAATGTGATTTCATGTGCCAGCTTGGATGGGACTAGGTGTTACTTAGGAGAGAATGTCTGTTGTCTGAATCTTGGCGCTTTGGTAGGTCATGTGATCTGAATATTTTAGGTAATAAAACAGAGTTCAGTCTATGAATATGATATGAATAATACATCCACTGAAATAAGATTAAATATTAATATACTTAATTAAGATTACATTCTTCTTTACTTCTTTCTCTAACCTGCTTAGGAAAAGCTGCAGTGTTTTTTTTAACATTTAATTCAGTGTTACTTGCCCTTTCTTTAAAATTCTTTGTGAAGTTCACTAGCAAGTGGTTTCAAAGGAACGCCTACACCATTTTTTCAGTGTAGTCCCATCCAAATAGGGCTTAGAAGGAATAGTTCACCCAAAAATGTCAAATCAGTCATTATTTACTCGTGTTTTTTCACTGTAATTCCCTATAAAAAATAAAACAGAAAAATTAAAATTGGTTACATTTAGAGGGAGAAAAAATAAAACGTGTCATTGCAATAACATGACTGTAAATTAAATGAAAAATAAAAACAATCTAATCAAATGCGTGGTATGATTACCTTTACTTTGGAACTGGTATTTCCAGATTTTTCATGTACTTATTATTCGTTTTTTTGTACACTGTACGATAAAACAAATGTTTTAATATAGCATTTTGAACAAAATTTCAAAATATTGTTATATTTTTTGTTATTACCCATCCCTATCTAGTTGCATATTTAACTGAGAAAGTGTGTGAGAATATATCAACTTAAAACTACCTAAAATTGAATTTACTCTGAAAGCTTTCATGTTTCAGGGTTTTAGTACTCTTTGCATGGAGTGTTTACTTCATTATCCTTTGTTTCTTCCGAGAACTCTCTATGTTTTTCCCGGTTTGGGTCAGATATCCGGCATTTATAGCTGACACTTTAAGAGTTGCTTTGACAGGAAGAGTGATGGGAAGATTTCATCAAATAAAGTGTGTGTGCTAGCGTTGTCACAATGTTGCTGATATAAATGATGTAATCTCAAGCAACAATACGCTCAAATCACTGTACTGTCGTACTTCCTTTCTTTAGTATCCACATTTCCTGAAGAGAGATGCCAACCGGCTGCAGATCATGCTTCAAAGGAGGAAACGCTATAAAAACAGAACTATTCTGGGCTACAAGACGCTGGCTGTTGGTGTTATTAATATGGCTGAGGTACACAAAACCCTGGTGTCCAGTTCATTGAAGCTTCTGCCAGACTGACTGTGACCTCTTTATTTCACCCTTCTCCAGTAGCAAAGCAGCTCATACTCACAGCTTTCATGTAAAGTCAATATGTCAATACTTGTTCTCTCACATATCACACATTAAAAGAGCCATATGCATTGATATCATAGTGATGGATTGGCTATTTTTGCCACCAGTGTTGGGGAAAGTTATTTTTAAAAGTAATGCATTACAATATTGTGTTACTCGCTCAAACAAACCTTTCGGCAAACTGTTCAGCGGTCATTTTGAGGAATACTGAATCTGTTTTTGTGCAAGTGAAATGAGTAAATGCATGTTCACGTTTAGTCAGCAATCATGTTCACACAGCACACACAACGCCTCTGCACTTATTCCCGATTTCTCTCAACATGGGGACAGGAGAGCTGTCAGTCAATAAATGGGAAAACAAAGTAACTGGCGTTACTTGTAACATGTTACTTCCAACACTGGTTGCCGCAGGTTTGCCATATATATATATTCTTGATTATAATTTGAACTTTATTGTGTTATTCAATAGTACTTTCAAGTTAATACATTTTAAAGGTACTAAATGGCAACTTTGTCTTTACAAAGGCAATTAAAAAATTTAACTACAAAGCAGTGATTGCGAAGTTTGAGAAAGTAGCCGTTCTAAAACTCAGAGTGCAAATATGGTTGAGTTTTCTGAAGTATTAGGTGGATATTCATTGCTAAAAGTATGAAATGAGTGTAAAAGTTTCATTCTCTTTTGTATTTGTAGAGTTTTTCCATTTGGGGTCACTCATGTTAATAATAATTAGAATGTTAGAACACTTAATGACTAATATGTCTTGTTCTTTTGTTTCGAGACAATTATTCTTAAAAAGGTCTAGTGTATAGGAGTGTTGGGGGCCTTTATGTGAGCGTGCACCTACTGGTGCATTTTATTCAGCTATTTAGCCTTCTGAAAATGCCTGCAATTAATCTCGGCAGTTTCACCCCCGCAAATTCCAAATTCCTCTCTGCTGAGATTCCAGCAATAATCATATTCGATAGAGACTCAAACACAGAAAACACTGAACATAGGGGACAATTCATCTATCCAAGAGGTCGATTGGGAATGCAACCTCGAATTGACAAAAAACTGAGGCTTTCAGATGGAGGTCATGAGCTGGAGTTAAGCTGAATGGACAAGAATGTGTCTGAGGAAACTCTTTTGACCATGTGTTACTTATTTCTGAGTGTTTATGTTTAAAGGTGATGCAGCACCCGACAGATGGAGGCCAGATTTTAGGTCTCCATAGTAACGAGAAGGAAGCACCGTTGCGTGCAGCGGAACTCAGTGTTTACTCACTGTCAAGTCAACCTATTGACCCAGAAGACGGCAGTGGTCAGCCAGAGACAAAGGCCAAAGCTTCAGGTGATTCACACAAATGTATCAATATATTAAAATTGAAAAGTGGGTTTACATTTAATGCAAAGTGCTCTCATGAAACTCTAGTTGGCGCAGGCCGATAGGTTCTAACTCAATCTGATATAATCACATTATTATTCACATGGCACAGCTGATTGGTTTCTTTCAGCCAATGAGCTTGCTGCTCAATATTCAAATACTCGGCTAGTGCTTGCTGTAGCAGTCACAATGTGTTTCAGATACCCTCCACCTTTCCCAGCTCCACCTGTATAGATCTGCTATGGGATAATTGCATGTATGTTATATATGGGGATTATTTTATATGTTATATGTGCAGCACAGCAGCATGTCTAAGTCTCAGTACTTGCTCTGCCATAGCACATAGCAAATCTATTTCAAGACCCAACACATTAACATTGCCATGTATATTACCATACTAAACTCTCAGATAGTTGTCTTGACAGAACTGTTGTTGGGCGAATTTCTGTGGGCAGTCCAGTCATTTCAATAGGAATCCACACAATTGCGAATCACGTTAGGCTGTGCTTCATACATCGCTACAGTATTGACAAGAGACAACGTACTTTTTTGCCTTCGAAATTTCACAAATGTTACAACATCTAAATGGCAAGGAGGGGAACACACACTGGCTAAATCTTTAACCACTACACTAAACCACCCCATATACCCAGTTGTCCTTGCATGACTGTACAAACCACAATATTCCATCAGTGATTGGGTTTGTTTATGTACAGTCATTACATTGACTTAAAGATGCTAATGGGCAGTTTGAGTGCATTAAGCGGCAATTAAGATAAAAATTCCCCCGGAAACACTCTGTACCACAAAACATCCTCCCATCCATCATCTCAGAGCACACACAAAGAAAAAGTGACTGATGCTGCGGTACATTAAAAGGGAAAGTAACTTCAGCAGCTCAAGTGTTCTCAAATTGGATCAATAAAATTGCTACATGTTTTGAATGAATAATTTTAATGCTTCGGGGTTTTTTTCTGTTGGATGTCAGATGGTACTGTATGCCTGAGGCCTTTGCTGCATTAAAATGTCAAGTACCATGGGGTCATTAAATGTCTCTTTCTCTTTTAGACCGTTCTCCAGATATGGATAACTATTCTGAAGATGACGATGATAGTTACTCATCAGAGCAAGAGGCGAGTGATGACGCTGTTCAAGGCCAGGTCAGGAGTTCTCACCAATATGACTTTTATATATCTTGCTCTAAAAAAATTTAAAAAGTAAATTTTTATATTATTCCCTGTTTTCTGCTATGAATGTAATCTGTCAATGTCAATATCATTGGTCTTATTGGTGTTAGTTTTCATTGGTGTTAGTTTTCGCATATGGGTTAACTTTAAAACAATACTGTATTGGGAGAATTTACCTAAAAAGAATTCCATCCACTGATAGCATTGTTTAATGGCTGATTATACTGGATTTTGGGTAGTTAGTGATTAAGAAGCTGGTTTTTGCACTGTGTGGTTAATTTAATACTTTGCCCCGTTTCTTTAGAAAAGGATCTCTTCCTATCAAAAGCATCAGATTTCTTGAAATTCTGTTTTAGGACCTTTATGACGAGGATGATGATGTTCAGCGGAAGCCGAAAAAATCTAGGAGGAAAATGATTAGAACCATATCTATGACCCGGGTATGTACAGATATACTCCCTCTGCATTTATCCTGGGGGGCCAGTAACAAACATCTGAGTACTTGCAGAAAGTGATAGGACCCATAATCGAGCCTTGGGGAACACCATTTGTAAAACATCTTTGTATACCAGAGAATACAGTTTTGCTAACTGACATGATGACATTGCCAATAGCTGATATGATTAAATTGTATTATACTATATCACTGTAATATAATCCACCCTGTTCTCTATTTGTTTCTGCATGCAGGCATGTTGTCACCGCAGTACAGCTAGATGACCCTGTCTGTTATCATAGATTAATTGTTTTGATACAAGTCACTTCAGGCAGCTACCTGATAGAAACATAGATACATTGGCTTTGTGTCCTAAAGGTGGTGTTTGGTTCAGTGTTATCTAGTTCAGTGTTTCCCAACCGGGGTGCCGTCTGTCGAGAGCAGGGGTGCCGTGAAAAAAATCTTTTTTTAATATTTTTAAATTGCTAAAATGTTCAAAAAAGCATCTATTATATAATATCCATTTCTGATGTCGCCAATAATTCGAGATGCACCAAACTTTTGGCTGCCGAAAATTAGTTCACCGCTCAGGTTTCACTTTCACGTGGTGTGATGCTCTGCGTATTATCCTGCTCTATGCGTGTGCGCTCCGCTCAGCTCCACTCATATATCGTTCATGCGAATCGCAACAGCAAAGTCCACTCAAAAATTGAGCCGACAGGAAACATCGATGTAGTACAGTATTGTTTCTGTCTGCAATAGCCCTACTGTGTTGTAACATGGTGTGGTATATGGGCAACTCTGGTAACGCTGCCCTCTCATTCATTGATCTGCTAACTGCTATGTTATGCTCACGTGTTCTGATAATAATAGCTTTCTAGGACTAAACATTATTTGGATAATTGTTTTAAAAAAAAAAAAATTAAATATCTTAACACTACTGTTAGACCTACCTGAAAAACTAAAAAGCAATTTATTCAATTCGAAGGCCTGTCGTTATTTTTTATTTGTCCTATCATTATTAATTTCTTTATTTGTTCTTATTTTATTACTGACTGCTTACTTGTCATTTTTTATTCAATTAAAAGTTTGAATCAAGCTATCTCGTGCTACTGCACCAAAATTACCCCACTGTAAAATAAAAAAAACACTGAGTGAGCAAAAAATTGTAAGATAGTTAGTTATAATGGTAAACAAATAATGTTTACATATGTATAAAAGCCTACATTAAAATCTGTCATATAAATTGGTATCTTCATTAGAAATTAGCCTACTGATTGCCACCATTGATGGACAAAAATAAAATTTAAAATATCTGTATGACATTATAATCTGCAGTTCTTCCCTGCTGTACCGAATATCTATACTTTTCAAATTATCATATCGAAGTTAGAAATTCAAATATTGTGACAAAATTCATTTTGTAGAGTGCCACAAGTTTGTTAAAATTTCCAAAGGGTACCGCAACTAAAAAAAGATTGGGAAACACTGATCTAGTTCACAGAAAGTCATAGAAGGTGATGTTCTAATCCTCTTAAGCAAAGCTCACCATCAGAAACACATCAGGAACACAAACCCAGGATCAATGTGTAAACTAGAGCGACACTAATATAGATCTCCTTACACTTTTCTGAAGCACATTTTTAAAGTGTCTAACTACTATGTACTAGCATTTAAAGTTAATTATATGATACAGTGCACTAATTGTGCACATACATGTTATTACACTGTACTTATATTTACAAAATACCTGCATTTAATTACATCCATAATTACACTGTTGACTTTACCCCAACTCTTAAAATTAACTGTACCTGCCCATAACTGCAATTGTTAGCAGCAAGATTGTTTAGCGATACAACATAAGTTTGTTTTACCTAATAATTTTTGGATGCAAATACATAGCAGTTAAGGATGCCTAATAAAAAGTTGGACCAAAAATGGTTTATGCTATTTTTTTTCCATTTAGTCTTTTGCTTTTACCTATTTTACTGTCTCAACTAAAACGCATGCCAAAAAGTACAATAATTGTACTGTTTTATGTACCATACTTTTTTGTACTGTGATTATAACATGTATTGCATTGAACAGTTGCAACTCAGAAGTCCTTGACGACATATTCTCTCAATTTCTTTATAGCAACCCAATTTCAAGCAGAAGTTTGTTGCTCTCCTGAAGAGATTCAAAGTATCTGATGAGGTGAGAATTTTCTTTGTCTTTCATAAGTTGCAACAAAGAGAATTACATGTTTTCCTGAAGTTCTACACCCTCCACTCTCTACTTTGCGGTCCTGTGCTTTGTAATCAAAAAATCACTTCAGCCATGAAATTCAACCTTTATAAAAACAGCCCTGGGACTTGGTCTTTAATCTAGTAGCTGAAATGTGAGAGGAGCTTTGATTTTTGCAGTGTAAGATGTGATGTATATCTCTTCTAAAACTTAACTTACTGCTTTGCTCCGAGAGGACAAGTTATGGGGTCATGACTTACATGTTTCTAGAGCCTGCAGGCAAGATTTAAGTAGCTTTGTGGTCTCATTGTTAGAGTCTAAGCTTGTTAGTTGATAGCCGTTTAGCTCTTTGACTTCCTCGTCCTCTTGCCTTGGCTGCCACATTCCGTTATCCAAACCCTACAGGAAATGATCCAGATTTATTTGGCAATCATTCCAGCAACTTCCTGATTCAGGGTGATGACACACTTTTATTGCATTGGCAGGCTGTTCCCATGAGTAGCATTGCCAACATGGGCTTGTCAATGCAATACCTCACTTTGGGTGTGTCTCAAATATGTAGCGTATTTCAAAACACCTGTGATTGACAGTTGAAAAAATGACTTCACTTTTGGGAATATCCAACCGCAGTTAAATCACAGCTTTTCGGTTACCTTTTTTTTTTGAGAAAACATTGACCACCTTTCATAGCAATGCAAACCATACTATAACATTAATTTGATGCACAACTGAGTAAAATCACTCTTTGGTGTTTTGCTGGTTTAAGTTGGTTTAGCTGGTCTTCTGTCCTGGCCAAGTTAGTGTTAAGTTTTTTTAAGCAGGGATAGTGGAGCAAAACAATGCTAACAAAGTTTGTTTGTGTGCTGACACATTTTAAATCAGTGTCCACTTATAAAGGATGGATCCCGTTGTGAACACAATGCAGCACTTAAAGGGTTAGTTCACCCCAAAATTAAAATTCTGTCATTAATTACTAACCCTTATGTCGTTCCAAAACCGTAAGACCTTTGTTCATCTTCGGAACACAAATTAAGATATTTTTGATGAAATCCGAGAGCTCTCTTACCCTCCATAGACAGCAACACAACTGAAATGTTCCCATATCCAGAAACGTATCAAGGACAACGGCAAAACAGTCCATGCAACATCAGTGGCTCAACTTCAACGCTGTTTATGTTTAGGAGAAAATGCACACATGCATAATTTTACTCTCCAAAATGGCAGAAGAAAGTAACTTGGGGGAGAAGAATTGTTGAATAAAGTTGTTATTTTTGTTTTCTTTGCGCACAAAAAGTATTCTCGTAGCTTCACAAAATTGAAGTTGAGCCACTGATGTCACATGGACTGTTTTACCGATGTCCTTGCTACGTTTCTGGACCTGGGAACATTTCAGTTGAGTTGCTGTCTATGAAGGATCAGATTTCATCAAAAATATCTTAATTTGTGTTCCGAAGATGAACGGATTTTACGGGTTTGGAACGGCATGAAGGTGAGTAATTAATGGCAGAATTTTCATTTTTGGGTGAATTAACCCTTTAATATATAAAAAGAGTGAAATTAGCTTTTTTATCTTGGAAAAGAAGCACAATAGTGTAAATTCTTATAAATTCTCATTATTAGGATGATCATTCATATGCACCCTTTACTTTCAGACCATCTCTTATCCTCTTTCTGTTTTTCATTTACTTTTACACGATGAACTTCTTTCTGTCTTTTAGTCTCAGCTGCCTGAGGAGATGCATTTTATAGTAGGAATGGGTCATTACTGGTGATTGTACTGTCCTGTGAAAATTCTGGATGAAAAAGATTGCACTGAATGTCTGGTTTTTCAGCACATGTTGGCTTTTTAAAATGGGCAAATTATGCTCAAGTCACATTTTATTACAAAAAAACCCCATCTTATTAAGGTTTTATAGTAATTTGACATTAACTATAATATAAAATACTGTAATGTTTTTGTTTGGCATAAATTAAAGGCAGAAAATCATATACTACAATTTAAAAAATAATAGATTTTTTAAATTACGGCAATGATAATTACTGGGGGCAAATTTGTTTAAATCGTCATGAAGTCAATTTGGTTTGAAATGTGACCTGTTCATGTTCTTATGAGATTTACTTACATTTCATACATATCTACTAGAGCCCGACCGATATATCGTTTAGCCGATATTATCGGCCGATATGAGCCTGTCGCCGATATATCGGTATCGGCGAATATGCCGCCGATATGAACATTTTTGTTTACAGAACATATAACGCAGATAAAATGCGTGAATGGTGTAATTACTTAGTTTGTCCAGCAGAGCGTGCTCCATTGTTTGCTACTGGTGACATGGATGAAACGCTTTAAAGCTTAAGTCTATGGAAAACCATTGAAAATTTGAATGGCCATATCTCCTTAAAGGCGCAGTGAATCCGCACCAAATTCGGGGGATCCCTTCAGCTCGAGGAACCCTCTCGAACACGAATCGAGTGTATGACTCAAGGCCCTCTTTCAAACCAGACCACCCCCGTGTCGATAGCCCCCGGGGTTTGGGAGTTACGGGTGGTTAAATTCGCAGTCCGACGCCGACCGATCTAGCGATCCCGGGGGGCTACCAACGCGTGGAGGGGGGTGTTCGAGAGGGCTCCTCGAGCTGAAGGGATCCCCCAAATTTGGTGGAGATCCACCGGCGCGTTCGCGAAATAGTGACATACCAATACTTTCACTTCAGTAAGGAGGTCTCTTGTTCAGGCAGCAGCATTCAAGCGTTGTCTTATTCGACCGTAAGTGCCCTGCGAAGTGGACTTCATATGAAATTCTGCCATGATTCCAGTTCCAAGGGAAACGTACACGTTACATTCAAAGGGCATTAAAGTGCGCGAGACATGAATTTATATTTATTTACAGAGGTATATTATGTCACACTTCACACTTCTCTAGTAAGTTGAATCTGTGTGTGGAGACAGTAGTGCAAATCCGTGAATGAATGTTACGAAGTGAACTAAACTTCAACGGAATAAAGCTGAATGGAATTCAATTGATTTAAAGTTGAATAAACTTCAACTTTACTGTTCAGTGCACTGATGTCAGACTCATTTTGGATAAAGTTTATTGTTAAATTGTTAAATGCCCTGTATCAATCATTACATATCTTTGTCACGTCATTATAAGTGTTTGATCACCCCATTTGAGTGATCATTGCAAAAAATGTGTTTATGCATATATATTCTGTTTATGTATATACTGTATTCTATATATAGTACCAGTCAAATGTTTGGACACACGAATGGGAAAGTGTCCAAACTTTTGACTGGTACAGTACTATAATATACACAAAGAATATCAGCCGATATATCGATATCGGCCTTTTTTTACTCCCTAATATCGGTATCGTATCGACCCCAAAAAACCCATATCGGTCGGGCTCTAATATCTACATTTTATTTATATTTTGCTGGCTCAAAAAGGTCTTGGACTCAGACCCAGTTGATCAGACGCAGGAGGTTGAAGATTTGGATCTTCTGTATGACAGTCTGGAGGTTTATAACCAGATCGACAGTGGCCCAGAGATGGAGGACAACGAGAGTCTTCTCAGCACTCCCAAACCCAAATTAAAGTAAGAGTCGTGACTCATAACGCTAGTCTGATGCATATTACACACAAAAATGTCAAGCCATTTTCAAAATCACATCATTTCATGAAATTGAATCTTTGACAAATATTCAGAGACAATTAGTAGCGAGCAAACTAGATATCCTTGTGGATATATTTCACTTTGTGAAGTTCTGTAAGTTATTTCAACTTTCCCTTTTTTCCTTGGCCGTTCCTACTTCTAGATGCTCTACTCTTATTGGTAATCGTCCACTGTCTTGTTGACTCTTAGTCAAAGTGAACGACTTCCAGTTGCTCTGTCTTTGCAAATCGCCGCCAGTGTAAATGCCTCTTAAAAAACACTGAGGAAAACTTCACTGATACTGGATCGCTGACCATGAAATCCAACTCTTGGCTCTAAGACTGTTTTTATATCCTTAACGTGTGTATGTTTTCCACTCAAGGCCGTTCTTTGAGGGAATGTCTCACTCCAGCTCACAGACGGAGATCGGCAGTTTGCACAGTCAGAAGAGCCAGCCGAGAGAGCCCACCTCCACTGTATGTCTGACATTTTGAATGCTTGTATTATCAGTATTATTCTGCCTAAACAAATGCAAACACAGAACATGCCATTGTTGGTTGTATATTGTATATTTCATATAAATTTTCACAATTTTTTCCTTATAAATCTAAGCAAAGTCAAGTCAAACTCATCTGTCACAGGACAGATCATAGTCATAAATCATAAATCAGTTTTGACAAAACATGTAGTAAATACATATTGCCTTTGTGAGAAAATAGTGTAATCCCATTCATTGTCTCTCCAGGGGAGATTTTTTTTTTTATGATAATGTATAAACTTTCAAATACAGACCTAGACTCCAAGGTTGTTAACTGATGATATATGCTTTTGTAGAAGCTACAAATCAGTACGAATTCAAATTCATTAAAAAAATGTGTTTAAGTCACTATTACCATCGAAGCGGAACCAAAGCTGAAGATTTCGGGAGTGACCACCTATTCCTATAAAAAATTGCAAATGATACTGATTCTATACATTTTTAAACTTCTTATTTGTAAATATGGAAATATACACAACTTCAAATATGTGGTATATTATACCTAATTAATATATTGTGCTTTTTGATTCCATGATGTCATTCACAATGCTTCATGGGATGAGAAATTCAATCCCCTATTAAAAGAAATCTAATCTAAGCTTGTAGTGTTGTGATTGATCTCAGAGCTGCTTTGTTTGGTTCATTTCTTGCAACTCTTCATTAAAGATTTTTTTTTGCATCCCTACCCTTGTAGAAAAGAAGTGCACTTAATTGTATTGAATGTGCACTTGTTATGTACTTCAAATCTTCAAAGTATATATTTTCGCATATAATGTTAATGATATAAAAGGCCACTTAAGTGTACTTCAAGAGAGTACACTTTTAAGGACTGTTTCTTAACACTCCTCAGTACAGTTTTAATAATCTTTAAAGAAGCACACTTATTCTGATGTGTTGTCTAACATGCTATATAGCACATGTAAAACACTTGATTATAATTTATATTATAATATCAATATTATGTTTAAGCGTTAATATAATTTTAAATGTACTAAACTGCAACATAATTTTTACAAATGTGTAATTAAAATATTTTTTAAATCATGACGTACAATTTTGCAAAGTATATTTTAGACACAATTTATATTTGTTTACCGTAAATGTTTGTCAGTACATTCAGTAGCACTTTAACTATATTTCAAAGTCAATAGAAGTAATTATGAAATTGCATTTAAGATTAAGTTACAGAGATTACTACATGTCCTACAAGTCGGCCAAAAAAGTACTCTAAAGTTCAACTAATTGAATTTAATATCATTTTAAGCTATAACACATATTTTCATTTAATTGCAATTAACATGCAGTTAAGTGCCAGAAATCATTGCATTCCGTTCACACTTAAGTTCTTTTAAAATATATTGCTTCTAAAATAAGTAATAGTGTACTTCTCTTTCAGATGGGTCTGGAGGAAATGGGAAAATACTCGCAGAACCAAAGCGTGAACCCCATGCTCACTATTGTTCTTTGTTTCTGTGCGTGTGTGTGTTTGCAGGGTGGCGATCTGTTAACAGTGGATAAGAACAGGGTAATGGGTGGCAGAAATCCGGATGACCCTACAGTGGTGGACTCGGCAGCTGGGGTCAGTGACAATTTCTGCATTTCTATACATGTAACATACAGCAATTTTTACACTGCTCTCTGAAATACTGTAGAATATCGATTACTGTGTAGATATATAGGTGATGTAGTTTATTTACTTTTCTTTCTTTTCTTCTGTTGATTACTATTGGTTCTATCTGTCCCTATCAGTTCACATCTGTTTAAAGTGAAGAGTAACCATGTGTGAGTGTTTAAATGTGTTTAATACCCAGCATCACCACAATAACAGCCCTAATGAGGCACTTTTAGAGAGATGGGAGGAGAGAGAGACAGAGCCAACAAATACAGTGCATCCATGTGGGACTTGAAAATGTTGTTTATAGGCCTGTTTGTCCTATAAACTTATAGGCCTGTTTGTCATTATTTACATTTTTCATAATGACTTTTCCAAACAATTCTGCTGTCTGTTGGACAGACCAAATCGATCAAGCATTAGAGCTCATAGACAATGTCATAATGACAAAACAATGTCATGTACACAAATGTAATATTAATATGAATCATTTTTGTAAATGTTTTTTATTTTACTTTTTCAACTATTTTCTGTGGGTCAGAAATTATGTTTATTAAGAATCAGAATTATTAATGTTTATCCCTTTACATTACAAGAGTATCAGGGTTATTTTAGTATTATTTACAGTATATACTATTATAATACTTATTCATATTTTGAATTAGCTTTCATTTTAATTTTAGTTTTAGTAATTTTGTTATGTGCTTTTGTTATTTGTATACATTTTTTATATTTCTATTCAGCTTTCTTTCAGTTTTAGTACTAGTAATTTTAGTATTTAAACTTATTTCAGTTAGTTGCCCAGGCAACATTTCTCATTTTCATTTAAGTGTTCCATCTAATATTAATATATTATTTTGATTCAGATTTATTTAAGTTAACAAATAATATTTTCATAGTTGTAGTTTTAGTTAACAACAGTGGTGGATGTAGTACACAAATCAAGTACTTGAGTAAAAGTACAGTTTAATGAACCTTAATGAAATTATAAGTCATTATAACATTATAACTCATTTTTTATTTTACTTGAGTAAAAGTACAGACGTACTTGATTTTAATGTACTTAAAGGGATAACTCACCCAAAAATTAAACTCACTCCATTTCTCCAGAGGAGAGAGCAAAACAAAACACCGGCCACACATTAGAAGTACAAAATGAGGATTTGTCAAGAAAAATGTTGGATGATTTTAATATAAGCCAAGAGGAGACTGGCTTTCCTTTGCTGTTTACAAAACCTGGTTCTCGCAAGACTAGCATATTCTCACTGATAATAGCTTACACTACACCTTTGTCCTACATAATCCACTGAAACGCCACTCTCTCGTGAAAGCTAGAGATTACTGTTTGTAAAGTTTAAATATGAATATTTTTTCTTACACAAACGCATCAATTCACTTCAGAAGGCCTTTTATTAACTCCCTGGAATCTATGGAGCACTTTTTTATGATGGATGGATGCACTTTTTTGGGCTTCAAAATTTCAACAGCCATTCACTGGCATTATAAAGCTTGGAAGAGCGAGGACATGTTTTAAATAGAACTTTGATTGTATTCATCTGAAAAAGTAAAGTCATGTACACCCAGGATGGCTTGAGGGTGATAAAATCAACGGGTAATTTTCATTTTTGGGTGAACTATCCATGTTAGTATCAAAAGTAAAAAGACATGAAAAAATGCAGACATGTCTTTACTTAATTAAGATAACAAAGTACAAATCCGCTGTCCACTGGTTAACAATAACAACACTACTAATAAATATTAAACTTCAGCATCTAGCTCGTAAAATTCCAATTCATATCTATAGACCGGAATATCATATTGGAAGACTTGGGCCAGTAAGCAACCACTTAGCAACCATTTAGCACACCCCTAGCAACCACTCAGAACACCCTAGCATTGTGGTGTCAAGTTTCATGCAAGCAATCACCGGTCACATTTTCTTCAAACAATGGAAAAGTCAATTTTATCTTCAGTAGAAGAGGCTCTATCCTTCTTTCATAAGGGCCGTCCTGTTTTTATTGTTTTTGTGCGCTGACTGCTGATAATTCAAGGCTGTGGTCTGTCGCACACTTAATCAGTCCTAACAGTATCTAGTGTGTTGAAGTCACACACACACTCACACCGCAATTCTGCTTTGTGGATAAGTGGCCGTTGCCACGGCAACATGACAATTTTCACGGCCGCGCGAGCCCTTGAAGAGAGTGATATATGTTCACGTCTGATGTTTATCTCTCCACGCAGGAGCTGGTGGAGGACGAGGTGGGCGGCGGCGTGGCATCATGTGAAGCCAGCATGAGCTGGGACGTGAGTGCAGAGAAATTAGCAGGAACGGTGGGCAAACTCTGCAAGGCTGAGTCGCAGACTCTCATGTCGCCTAGGTAACACACGCGACCTTCTATTCTTGCCTTCCTGCTTTTCCTTTCTATCTGTTTTCTGTTGCAACCTCTCTCTTACTCTCAAACTCCCCTTTTTTCTGTCTGAACAATCCCCTCTTATGCAGTTTTCGCTGTTGAATTTAATAATAGTCCTAGCAGATGTTCTTACATCTGGGTGTTTCTTTAACTACATAGTAGAGGTCTACACGGGTCCAAATCCGAAGAGACCCGTAAATGTGCTACACTGAACCGACCTGGACCCGTCTATTATTTTGAAAGTTGGACCCGGGCCCATGCAGAACCGAGAAATGTCAAAAATGTACTACCCGTAACCGACGCGGACCGTCAATTACCGTATTGACCCGAATATAAGACGATGTTTTTTTCTTGGAAATACATCTGAAAAAATAAACAAGTTGCGAAAATTTAACTTTTTGTCTTGCCTAATGTAAGAAGCCTTCTCCCTTGTACCTGACTGTGATGCACACAATCCTCCTTGCCAAGAAAGTTCCATCCGTCTTATTCCTCTCTTGCCAATTGAAATGCGTAATCCACTCATTATTCCAGATTCAAAAGTCCACTTGCTGTCACGGTGACGGATGACAAATGCGACTTTGCAGTTTTGCATTTTTTGTATCTCGAGTTAACTTGCATAATAATCTAGACTGTTTGCCCATTTGGATTATAATAACGATTGCTCGTCCAGTGCCATGGCTGCTGATGTTAGCTTTACTTATTTGCTATCATCTCTGTGCTCTCTGAGCCGAGTCTGAGCAAAAATTTTAGATATAACAACAAGACGGTTCATTCATAATATTATTTAAAAAATAATCAATAATAACTCACATCACTCATGAAGGTATCCATTATCACCGTGCGTGTGCATTAACTCCACCCACCCTGCTTCTGATGACGTCGCTCGTGTTTTTGTTTTTTCACCGATTTCAAATTACCGACTCTTTTTACACTTTTCTCATCCTAATTTTACAAGTTGAAAGTTACAAAACAACACACGCACAGCACTGACTGTCTCTGATAACGGCCGGGTGTTCTCCGAGTCCTATCGACTCGGGTATTACACACAATGTTAAACAGACCCGTGACCCAAAGTAATAGATTGGGACCCAGCCAGGGACCTGGCTGACCATTTAAAATATAGCCCCGAAGCCGTACGGATCCCGGGTCGGGTCCTCGGGTCTCGGGTCCTCCGTGAAGACCTCTACTACAGATGGCAAATGTTTAGTGCGAAAACACGGTGCAAACTGTTTTTTCCATTGCATTGTGAAAAACTCTGGCCAACCAATAAGATTTGCACTTTTGGTTGACGAAAGAAATTACGAAAAATGTTTGTTGACAAGCTTTTTTCTCATGAGGAAAATGAGATGACAATAAGGTAAATAAAAGATAACTATGACAATCTCAACATGCAATATCATTGATGATAAAAACGAGACTAAAATGTAATTTAAAAAATAAAATTTTTGTTTTGTCAAAAAAATGAGTACACAAGCTTTCATGTTTGTGGTTGCCAGATATCAAGAGTTTAAATTCCCAAATCACAACTTCTCCATTAAAAGGATACATTTTATTATTATTATTATTATTATTATTATTATTATTAAAATAAACCATGTATATGAGTCCACATTCTACTGATTTGGGCTTATTGGTGAAAGTGCAGTACTTCTATTAAAATGCAAAAATACATTTCTCAAATGGCAACAGTCATTGTGGTTATCATTTTGAGCAAAATATATATATTTTTTAATCAGTGTAACCATTATACAGCATGACGAAAAAAGTTTTCATTGACTGAAACTAAACTAAAATGCTCAGACATTTAGTCGACTAAAACTTGACTGAACAAAAACAGGACAAGTTGACTAAATATAATTAACTAAATATAACTAAAAAGTAGATTTGACGCAGGACTTAGACTAAGACTAAATTAATAAATGGCTGACAAAATTAACACTACGAGCCCAGAGCTGCTGCTGTTGCATAAAACTATGATTTAGTTGACGCTCACAAACAGACTCTTGCTAAATAGAATTTGGAGCTGGCTGTGTCTTGTCTTCCTGTGACAAGTGAATGTTAAACAAAGTTGTGCAATGTTTTGCATCCCAGAGATGTGTCTGCTTTAATGTAAGCGCCACCTACTGTCAGAGAGTGAAACTGCATTTTCATTCATTTTTTTATGCACTGGTCTGAACAGACACATCTTAAAAGTGAAAATCTGACCAAATTTTTGTGCTGAATATTCATGCTGGTGTCAGTAGGCCTTTACGGAACAGTAAAATTAACAGATTACAACTTTTTTTATATATATATATCTTTTTTATAGATGCCATTATAATTTTTAAAAAAAATTCAGTAAAATGTTATTGTTTTACCATTGTCCTTACAATCTGTACAACATAAAAAAAAAATATCATAAAAAAAAAATAAGCTAAACAGTGAAATAGACAAACCATTTATATATTTATTTTATGAAAATTTAGATTAAGCTTTACACAAATTACAACTGCAGTTTTGTCCCCCCAACCAACAATTTTGCCCTTATACAATTTTATATTGAATGAACTGGTGGCAATTCATCTGTTTAGACTGACACCAATATTTGCATGCCAACGATTTACCAACAGGGTTGTTGACATTTTTTGTTTTCGCCTGCGAAAAACTCTGACCATCCAATAAGATTGGCACTACAATTTTGCCCTGAAAATTTAAAAGTCACAATGAAACCGAAGTAGCAAAACATCTTTTCTTCAATATTGTGATGTACATCAGAGTGAAATGGATATTGGGAAAAAACAGGGCAGGGACTTGGTTCTATTCATCAGTTGTTGATTGAATGGAGATGATCCAAATCCGAGCTTGCGGTCAATTGTAGAAAGGAATGGGTTTTAAGTAAACTAAAGTCTGGCATAGAATATGTCGCCAAAGAGAAGTCTGTTGATTGAATGCAGTTGCATTCACAATAAGATCAATATCATGCATTTACCAAGTAAGGTAAATGTTTATTTCATGCCGACTTTAAACCAGCGAGTGTGAAAAGTGCATTTTAAGCAAGTTTATTTTCTAAAACTCCACAGGACCGAAAGTGCTCAGTTGAAGAAACACCCATCTGTCATATTTCTCTAGTGGTCCATCACAACATCAAGTCGTCTGTTCTTCCATGTAGTTTTCTAGTTGGTTGTTCTCACAAGCCTCTGCTAGACGGCATATGTGTGTGTTTGCATTGGCTAATGAGCTCATTAAGACACAGACACTTTAGGAAATGTGGAACGCAACAGTGCATCACTGACTCGCCTCTTTTTAGCTTCTTTCTGTGGTGCCTTGGGAGGCAGAAGATGCCACGAATTGTGATGCACGATCAACTCTATTACAGTGCTACAGATCTTAGTTCGGACTGAAATAACAACCGTGAAGTGTTCCTCATCTGAGCTGAATATTGTACATTTATATCCAATCCAGCGCATCAATCACCATCTAGAAACCAGCAGACCTTTGCCTTCAGCAGGTTTTAGCTTGGTTTTCCAGCTTGCCAAAAATGTCTAGTAACCAGCAATGCTAATATGTCTTTCTCCTTGTTGGGTGGCCAGTAAAACAGACAGTAAGCTGCAGCGACGTCCGCGAAGCACATCCATGAAAGACAGACAGAACTCCAAAGCTCAGAGCGATCGCACCAGCAGCATCGAGAGCGAGACCTCGCCAGACTCCAGGCTCATCACGCAGGTTTGTGTAAGTGTGTGTTTGTGTCTGCCGGGATAAGAATAAGGAAATACTGGAAGACTGATTTGTGTATACGAGTGCTCATTTTCTGACCTGACGTTCTTCCTGTCGCAGGTCCCGAGGAAATCAGTGTATGATCAACTCAACCAGATCCTGAACTCTGACGAACATCTGCCGGAGAATATCATTCTCATTAACACTACAGACTGGCAGGGACAGGTGTGTTTTTAACACTGCTTTTTACACTGTGTGTCTGTCTAGTTTTCCAATAAAAGTACTGAAACATCCTAAAACAACATAAAATGTAATAGAGAATCAAAACTGTGTAATGAGATAACACATTTCAGAGAATTTAGCTCATATTAAGTTACATTTTTCTTACCGTATTGGCAAATAATTTCTTGTTTTAACCGTAAACCTTACTACATTTTGGTACATTTGGTATATTATGTTCCTATTATGTCTTGTAATGTTTCATCTCAAGAAAGCATATCATTTTGATGTTTTGAAAGTATTTTTCAACATTTTTAAGTGGAAAACAGAAAAAAAGAAGATTAAGAAAATGGCCAATTAAAGTAAAAAGAAAAGTAAAGAATATTACCACTTAAGAAAACTTTTTTGTGTGTGTGTGTGTGTGTGTGTGTGTGTGTGTGTATTTTAGAGTTATTCCATAAAAAGTTGGTTTTGTAAAGTCAAGTTTAAAAGATTTTTAGCAACTTCTGTAGTCAAGTAAGTAAATTATTTATGTAAGTAAGTTAGTGGATTAGTGTTAGATGTTAGTGTTTATTAGTATTCTACAATTTGGATACAATGATGCCTTCAAAGCAATATCAGAGTTATAAGAGAGTTATAATTATAAAAAGAAAAGAGGAGACTTGTCCTTGATTTACTTGTCTCAGAGTTCACTTGATTTATTGAATAGTACATTATTTTAATGAGAGATGGTTATGATGATAACAGGACTGACGCATTAACCTGGGGATACAAACTGTTTTTATCACTTGTCTTGTCTGTTTGGATTTATTTGGACATTCGTCCTTCCCCGAGGCTGATGTGTCCCGCAGGGATAGCCATTATGCACATCACAGTTGTCATAACTTGTTTTCATTCACACTGTCTCTTTAGCATTCACACTAATTCCTTCGTGCTGCTTTTTGAGCCGTGAACTCTGTTTCTGTGGCAGTATTTGAATGAGATTCTTCAGGAGCACAAGCAGCCTATTGTGTCCACCGTCTCCCCCGCAGATGTTCAGGCCGCCTTCAACACCATCGTCACCAGGATTCAACGATTGTAAGCCCCACTGTGTGCTCACAATACACAAATAAACCCTAGCACGCTTTATAAGTCAGAACATTAATCGAGTGGGTATTTCTGTGAGAACTTGAGCATGATATTTTGCATCTCTCATTTTTGTCATTGTGTCAGCTGCAACTGCAATGCACAAACACCACCCACCATTAAAGTGGCAGTGGCGGGCGATCAGAGTTACCTCAGCTCGGTCCTTCGCTGCTTTGTGGAGCAGCTCGCCAACAAGACACCCGATTGGTTGAGCTACATTCGGTTTCTAGTCATTCCTGTTGGTAAGCTGAATAAAGCATCTGAAGCCCGTCCCAAAATGATCTCTCAAAATATATGAATTTATTTGTTTTATTTTTTCATATATATATATATATATATATATATATATTGTATAATATGCTAATTACAATGGGTTTTATAGCTGTTTTTCATATGTGACCTGTGCTGCAAAATGAGTCGGAATGCTCTACTTATTATAAAACGGATAGTTCCGGTCCTTGATTCTGATTGGTTGAGCCATGTTCGAAGCTGTTGTAAAATACTCTACAAACATACACCTTTGTTTACGTTTGTGTGTTGCTCGACAACCACTTTGTTGGAACCACAACTGTTTCTGAGGAGCTGCATTGTTTGGTGGAAGAATACTTGTTTTTATAAATATCATTACACTTTATTTGCTCTGTTTTATTCTGTGAAACCTAACTACGTATATCGAATAACCGTTTTATAAAAGCAATAAACCCTGTGAAGCCATGGTTTACAGTGAAATTATAACAGCTAAGGGTGTTAGCTTCGCTTCGCGTCTAACAACGCCCCTTAGCTGTTATAAATTCACTGTAAACCATGGCTTCACGGGGCTTATTGCTTTATTTTATAATAGTAATAATACAAATTTTGAGCTACAGGCAAATTTTTGATTTTGGTCGAATTTGAGGTTTTCACAAAAATGTGTTCATTAGGCCCTCGTCTAGCAATCCCAATGCTCCAAATAGTAATTAAACATCTAAAAGTATCTTTATTTGTACATTTTCTGGGACGAGTTTTCTTCTCGCACTGATTGACATCCGTAGCGCATGCATAAAGACGACAGACACCGACGGCACACAGTCCCCATAAATATACAGAAATACACAGAATTACAGTATTGATGCAAACATAAACTGTTATGCCTTAAGTGAATGTTTGGGGAACTGTTGGGGAAAAACATCGGATGTGTAACATTATATTAGATGCACTATGTCTTAATATAGGCGTCTGTCACAATGTTAATCAGACAATAAAAGAGTGAATCACTCGCTGCTCTTGATTGAACTGCTTTTGTAGTTTTAATAATCAGTTTATTTGTAATAAACACAAGTGATATACTTTTTGTTTTTCGTACTTGAATGTTTTTGTTTAGATGTAAAATGACAAAAGTAATACACTATACACTTGATTCTTTCTTATATTTGTTTTTGTTTTTTTGCATCGGTTCTTATTTATGACAACAAAGTGTGTGTGATTTTTAATCTAGTAATGATTATTAAGAAAAGAAGTGGGGGGAAAGATGTAATGTTGCTGGGGTGATTTTGCTTTGGATCCTTCAGAAAACGTTAAATCAGTTTTTCTCTAAATTGACTTTGCTGACTTCAGACAGGTGTAGCTCAAGTCATTTTTCGTCCGATTCCAACAAAATCATACATCCTTTTGAAGGTCTTTTAATAGAGAATGTACAAATAAAAATAACTCATTGTGACTCATTTTGCCAGGACGGGTCACATATACACCTCCCTCAGTAAAACTGTATGTTTCAGAAAAACATAAAGACAGATTTTGTGACAAATCTGTTTTGGTGGCTTAATGGGAGGATTCACTCAATTCAATTAAAACATGCATTATGTTCCCAGTAGAGTTTGCACCCAGCTGCAGGGATTATTTATGCGTCAGTTTGTAGTCCTATTTGGTGTTTAGTGAGTGTTTATTTTGGACTTTGGTCTGATGTGAAAGGTATATCTTCAGTGTGAGCAAAATGTACTTTGTTTTTGATCAGGTTGTCATCCACTGGCTAAGTACATCTCAACATTTGACAGCAAGTTCAGTAACATCTTCATGGACACCGGATGGAGGGACGTGTTCGGGAGGCTAGAAGCTCCTAATTCAGGTTAGCGTGTCTGCTAATATGGGCTCTTCAGATGATTTCATGCCTTTGTTGTCTGATTTGATGCTGGTACTTAATGCGTGCGATGTTTAAAACTTTCTACAGATAATATTGATGTGGCCGGTCGTGTCTCGCAATATCTGTCTGGAGCCAATCTCTCCCACCAGTTCCCTATTTCTGAAGCAATGCTCACCTATAAACAAAAAAGGTATGGTCTTGTGTATGTGTGCTTGAGAATATCTGATTAATGATGTGGCATGTTTCAGTTATGCTTAAATGTAGTGTATGTTTGTGCACCATCTGGCCAAAATACAGTTGTATAAAGTGTGTCGTAAACCCAGAATGTACTGAAAATCATCATTGATGATAACAGAAAAGTACAATTTTGCAGATACACTGCAGCAATGAGAATTTAAGCAATAAATAAAATAATCTTAATGGACCTTAAATGCAAAACCTTGTTTGTTTTAATGCAAAATAAAAAAAATTATTTGTTTTGTTTTTGACATTTTATAAGATCTCTATGAATTACTATGGGTATCATAATCATTATCGCCAATTAGTCAATAAAGTAGATCAAACAATCAGCTGCACTTGCATTTTCTTTTTTTTTGTTATGTCACTCGTTTGTTTGATCTGGTTTTATTTTGTCATTGAGAAGTGGGCGTGTGTTGAGGATGGCGCAGTAACCGTTATGCTTTGGTCTTTTGTTTTTGCCTTCAAGGAAGAGAAGTTTGTATTTTGATTTTTACATCAGGTACCTAATCGTGTGTTTGGGTTGACGTTTTAATGTTTGCTGTGGTTTAAATCGCTCATGCTCTCAGTATGTTAACCTCACACACACACCTGTCTGCGTGACTACTAGTTTTTGCTCACTGTGTGCTTTGTGTTCATGATTCAGTCTTTTGTGTCTTTAACTGATTTAGTTTGGTTTGAGTTTGACAGGTTTGGAGATAAGAGATGGTGACAAACTTTGAAAAGAGACGAGTGTATTAGGGTGGTTAAAATGTGGTAACTGAAAGATCACAGGTTCATACCTGCAAGTGTTTATATGCAAAATGTTATGATTATTTTGATTGAATTTTTGTTACTTGCCAAGTTTCTCAATTCTCAATTTCATTAATGTGATCACCTTATTAATAGTAAATTTGATTTTAGCTGCTTGCTATTAAAAAAACAAGCATGGTAGTTGCCTGTGTCCCAAAGCGTTGGCTAAATGCCTTCTTATAAGAACAGGCTTTGGAAGGATTTGGGAATAAAAGGAACGAAGAATCCTGTTTTTATCACTTGCAGACTGTGCTAAATTAGTCCTGTGAAAAACAAATATCCATATAATGGATGAATAACGAAGTACACGCACACACTGACTGGAACATAAATCTGTGATAGTCTGAAGAAGGAAGGAAAAAGGAACCAATTATCACTTTGAAGCAGAACAAACTAGAGAAAGATGAAGGGAGATATACAGAGAGAAACCCAGGGGTACAGAACGTGATAAAACACCTATAGAGAGACAACTAAGAGAAATTAATGAAGTGAGAATGGAAAGCAGAGATTGTTATGGTGTATCATCAGACCACATTAAAATATCAACAATAACTCCAAACCCATCATTTTACAATCATATTAGCTGACGCATCAGAGCAGAGCCTAAAATAAACGTTAAACAGTGTTCAGAACCCATTTTATTTCTGAAATGTTGTGTATTACATGTTCTAAGTGAAATAGGACATTCAGCGAGGAAAATAAATGTAGGGCGGAACTTGATTTCACTCTTTGAGAATTGATAAGATGTTCTTGAATGCGCATTTTACAATTTTGTTTATGCCCCTTGGCCAAGCAAATCAAAAGTCTCAAAGTTTCTAATTTCCAAAAGCGAAAGCGTTTAATGTTTGAGAAGTTTGCTGAAGTCAAAGTCATGCGGTGTGACCAATTAAGCATGCAGGGAAAACAAATAAAACAGGAAATCATGTCATAGAGAGATTTACTTTTTGTACAAGTCAATAAGTCTCTTAAAATACCAAATAATTATTAATTAAATAAATGTGATGTCATGTGGTGCGACTCTAAACAAAAAAAAAGTGTTGTTTTAAAATGATGAATTACTATTTTAAAGTAATGATTAAGTTGTATTCAATGTATAAAGGAATATATTATAAAATATTTTTAAATTCTTAAAAATGGCAGAGAACCTGGCACATGTATTTTAAAAGAGGAAACTCTTATGGTGTGTGCATACCTAAAGCAAAGTGGATATTTGCATCGCGTTATCGCTCTAGATTACTCGCGGGATGTTTTTCGTGTCACTTGTGCAAATTAAAACATCTCGTAATGCTCTCCTCCATTTTCTGATACAACCGCCAATTCAGTTCGCGTTATTCACGTCGCGTCATGAATTCGCATAATTAATTATTTGTGCGAGTAGATTACAAACAAAGTCAAATTACTTTATATGTAATCTACGGAGCCCCGCACATAACATGCAAGAAAAAATAAATAAATCGTGCGCACGATTTACTAATTCGTTCCCTCGATGTACTAAAACGTGCACACGATTACTATTTTGTTTCCTTGATTTGCTAAATCGTGTTCACAATTTACTAATTCGCTCTCTCGATTTATAATTCACGTGCACGATTTAGCAAATCGAGGGAACAAATTCGCAAATTGTGTGCATAATATATAAATCGAGGGATCAAATTCGTAAATCGTGCACCTAATATATAAAACGAGGGAACGAATTCGTAAATCGTGCGCATAATATATAAATCGAGGGAACGCATTCGTAAATTGTGCGCACAATATATAAATCGAGGGAACGGATTCGTAAATCGTGCGCACAATATACAAATCGAGGGAACGGATTCGTAAATCGTGCGCACAATATATAAATCGAGGGAACAGATTCGTAAATCGTGCACACAATATATAAATCGAGGGAACGGATTCGTAAATCGTGCGTACAATATATAAATCGAGGGAACGGATTCGTAAATCGTGCGCATAATATATAAATCGAGGGAACGAATTCGTAAATCGTGCGCACAATATATAAATTGAGGGAACGAAATAGTAAATCGTGCGCACAATATATAAATCGAGGGAACGAATTCGTAAATCATGCGCACAATATATAAATCGAGGGAACGAAATAGTAAATCGTGCGCACAATATATAAATCGAGGGAACGGATTCGTAAATCGTGCGCACAATATATAAATCGATGGAACGGATCTGTAAATCGTGCGCACAATATATAAATCGAGGGAACGGATTTGTAAATCGTGTGCACAATATATAAATCTAGGGAACGAAATAGTAAATCGTGCGCACAATATATAAATCGAGGGAACGGATTGGTAAATCGTGCACACAATATATAAATCGATGGAACGGATCTGTAAATCGTGCGCACAATATATAAATCGAGGGAACGGATTTGTAAATCGTGTGCACAATATATAAATCTAGGGAACGAAATAGTAAATCGTGCGCACAATATATAAATCGAGGGAACGCATTCGTAAATCGTGCGCACAATATATAAATCGAGGGAACGGATTCGTAAATCGTGCGCACAATATATAAATCGAGGGAACGAAATAATAAATTGTGCACACGATTTAGCCTACTATTTTTTCCCTGCATGCCATGTGTGGGACTCCATAGTAATCTACTTGCATGAATAATTTATTTTGCTTTTGGTGTGCTCACACCATTAAAAGATATGAACCCAGTTAGTGGAGTTTGTGGGTTCAAGGTTTCAAATTTTTTAAGTTTTATTTGAGAACTCAAGTAGATGTCTGGAAGCAGAGAGCTTTCTCAGTTGTGATTGGTCATGGTACATGTTGGTCAGACATCCCATCTAAGTAGATGATTCTTGACCTAAAAAAGCTGCAATGTGGATCAGACTCTATGTTTATAGTCAAGTCCGGCTACAGGAGACAACTCGGTGCCGGCTCTGTTTTTGTCAATTACAATCGACTAAGTTCAGAATCTTGGAAGTTCCTTGTGTTCTGGTTTCTTGAGTGTTGGTGAGCAGCTTCTGTCAGTTGTAGATGACTCTTGGGAGGAGTCACGGAAGATTATATAACAATGAGTTCAATAATGAAGCGCCCCCATAGCCTGCAGCCTTACACCCCCCTGATTGGTGGAGGATGTAAGAAGCTATCCCAGTGTCCTCTCATGGCATGAGCCCTCACACTCTCTGTGGCCTCACAGCACTCTGTGTCACACTATCTGATCTGACACCCCCATTCTCACCCCCCACACCCCAGCGACTTCACACGCATTTCTCAGACCATCCGCCCTCACTGACAGCTTAACATTACACATCCTGTCAGCCCTGTGCTAACCATTCCCTCCTGTTTGACCTCCACAGCCCTGACGAAGACTCCTGCCAGAAGTTTGTCCCATTCATTGGGGTGAGAAATGCTTTCTCTTTCATTTCCTCTCTGTTGTTGTTGTTGTAAAGTGTCAGCGGCACTTTCCACAGATATACTTGGTCGTCCCATTACAAAAGCAATAGAGGCACATATCCCATGTTTGTTCTAGTGAGAAATGTGTTTATATGTGTATTTCTTATATTATTTTAATTATAAATAAATTTTTGACAGCACTAATATATATATATATATATATATATATATATATATATATAATATAATATAATATATTAGTATCTCATTCAGCCTAAAAAATGTTTAGCAGCAGTTATCCAGCAAAGTTATCTACTTTTATAAAATGTTGTTTATGTAAGGTTTATTACAGGAAAATAATGAAATCTCTCAAATTTGTATTCAGAGATAACAATTTTGGCAACAAGAATTTTTTATGTTTCAGGCTTTTGTTCTCCACTTTTAACAATTAACAAACCATTATTAGCACTAACAATATGTTTTGCAGTTGTAAGAGTAGAAAACAAGATTTTACACAGCCATCATTTGTGAATTTTATGTTACCTTTTATACCAAAATTGTTAGTTGTGTAGAGAAAATTATGTACCAGTTACTGTCTATTGTATATACTATATAATGAAATATTTGAAACATTGTACATGTATTGTGTAAAGGCACATTTCAGATATGCTACATTTCTTTTACATTATTGTAACACCTTGTCATGATTATGTATGACATTATACATATGTATGCATAATGTGTACATATCGTTAATGTGATAATATGTACATTTCCAGTTATCCTCTATAAAAACAAATATGGTTTTTCAAACCAATTTTATATAAAATCGCATTGATCAAGAACAAGACGTTAGAAAACACAGTTGTTATGATTAGCGGTTGGTTCCATCATGTTAAAAATGTTTAAGTCTTGAGCATTGCACTGTGCACAGTGCTGGATGTATATTGGGGGTATTCTGTGCATACGGAAAATACTACAAAAATGTAATTTAGGATTCGGATTTTCTTGCAGTTGGTGAAAGTGGGAATTGTGGAGCACAGCTTATCTACATCAGGTAGGTTTTGCTTGAGTCAGGAACACAATGAACACAATAACAGCAGTGAAACATGACTGATGTGCGTTTCGTCTGGCAGTGGACTCTGATGACGCAGTGATGGTGGGCAGTGTGAACATGCTCTCCTCACCTCCAGCACAGACGGCAACACCGTACGGGAAAGACATGACCTCCACCCCTCCGTCATCCCCCTCCGTTTCTGCCAGTCTCTCTGGAGCAGGGTACGTATGCGACAATATATATCGCAAGGAAAAGAGCCTGAGGATGAGTCTAACATGACCATTCATCCCTGTTGCCAAAGTTATTCCAAGACAAAAATTAAGTGTTACCAACTTTAGTGCAAAGACACAACATAATGTAAACCATTTCAATGAGAAATGTGACCCTGCAGCACAAAAGCAGTGTTAAGTCGCTGGGGTATATTTGTAGCAATAGCCAAAAATACATTGTATGGGTCAAAATTATCAATTTTTCTTTTATGCCAAAAATGATTAGGATATTAAGTAAAGATCATGTTCCATGAAGATATTTTGTACATTTCCAACCATAAATATATCAAAACGTAATTTTTGATTAATAATATGCATTGCTAAGAACTTCATTTGGACAACTTTAAAGATGATTTTTCTCAATATTTAGATTTTTTTGCTCCCTCAGATTACAGATTTTCAAATAGTTGTATCTCGGCCAAATATTGTGCGATCCTAACAAACCATACATCAATGGAAAGCTTATTCATTCAGCTTTCAGATGATGTATAAATCTCAATTTCAAAAAATTGACCCTTATGACTGGTTTTGTGCTCCAGGGTCACAAATGAGGTTGGAAATAGAAATGTATCAAACAATGATGCATTGATAAATCAACGTGAAACCTCTTACTGTACATCTGCTTCACACTTCTATCTCAAACGCAGTTCTCCAGGCACCGGTGGGGAGGTGATGGGTCTTCAGGTGGACTACTGGACGCTACAGGGTGCAGAGAGGAAGAAAGAAGGTGAGAAGAGAGACGTGTTAATTAAGAACACACTGAAGAGCAACTTCCGCTCGCTGCAGGTTTCGCGAATCCCCAACGGAGGGGAGCCTACACCCCCTCCTGGAATGGCCATGACCGTTGTCATGAAGGAGAAGAACAAAAAAGGTGTGTTAAAATGAGCTGCTGACTCGTAAAGCTGCGAATGTGGTTAATTTGCTTTACATGTGGTTTCCTTCTACTCTCAGTGATTTTCCTGAGCAAGAAGCTGAAAGAGAAGGATGTGGACTCTAAGAGTCAGGTGATAGACAGCATCAGCAGACTCATCTGCACCGCTAAACACCAGCACACCATGCTGAAGGGTAAACCAACACGGACACAAACCTACACAACCCTCAGTATATAGTGAAGTTCAAGTGAAAGTGTAATTTGTTGGATGTACTCTACTGCCAACCTGTGGTAACTTGTCTAATTGTGTTGTGAAACGTTGCATGGGTCCTTATTGTGGGATGTAACGGGTTTCTTTTATAATAATAGCTCAAGTTTGGGGTCAGTAAGAGATTTTTAAGAAATTAAAACTTTTATTCACCAAGGATGCATTAAATTGACCGATAGTGTCAGTAAAGATTATTATAATGTTACAAATAATAAAAATATGGTTCATTTGAACTTTCTAATCATCAAGACATACTGAATCACGGTTTATTAATTACAACTGTTTTCGACATTGATAATAATCAGAAATGCTTCTTGAGCAGCAAAGCAGCATATTAGACTGATTTCTGAAGATCGTGTGACACTGAAGACTGCAGTAATGATGCTGAAAATTCAGCTGCGCATCACAGAAATAAATTACATTTAAAAATACATTACAATAGAAAATAGTTATTTTAAATTGTAATATTGTTTTACAATATGACTGTTTTTACCATATTTTTGATCAGATAAATGCAGCCTCTGTGAGCGTGAGACTTCTTTCAAAAACTGTAAAAAATCTTAATGACCCCAAAGTCTTTAACAGTAGGCTATATCAAAAATACTACATTTCAACATGTAGTGCAGTTATATGTTAAATTGAAACAATCAAGAAATTTGGTTCAATCCAAAGTCCTGTCATGAAACTCTAGATGGCAGTCTGATAGGTCAAACTCAATCTGACATAATGGCATCATTATCACTATAGCACTGGCTGTAGCAGTTGCAGCACACTTCAGAAACCCTCCACCTCCCCCAGCTCCACCTGTATTGATCTGCTACGGGGTGATCATGTATGCTATGGGGGTTATTCATATATGTTATATGTGCAGTAGAGGACGACCGAAATGGGTTTTTCTCTGGCCGATGCCGATATTTAGAAATCAGGGCAGCCGATAGCCGATATATGATGCCGATTTTTTTATTAAACGAAGTATAAGCCTTTCGGAAAGTCTATTTGTGGCGGTCAGTTTCGATATTGTGACGAGCCGACAGCTCAATGTATGGGAAACACTGGACACTGCTATAAGTCAAATGGACATTGTCATGTACATTGCATGCCAGTCCCTCCTAGAATTGTCATGACAGAAATATGATTAAACATATTTTGGTAATATTCTACTACTAGATTTGGTGAACTGAAAATCTGGATAAGATATGATTGTAGTGTGTTTTTATAGTAATTCTGTATTTTCTATTAGATATATTATTGTGTGACTTCTCACAGCAGTCATTTATATTGTCGTCTTTGTCTCTGCAGTGTCCATCGATGGCGTCGAATGGCACGACGTGAAGTTTTTCCAGCTGGCCGCACAGTGGCCGACTCACGTGAAACACTTCCCTGTAGGAATCTTTGGCTACAGCAAGCCAATGTGACCTGTTGTTGCTTCTTCAGTGCGAGGGGAATTTACAGATGGGGATAAAATAGACAAATGTGACCCTGGAGCACAAAACCTTAAGTTTTAAGTCACTGGGGTATATTTGTAGCAATAGCCAAAAATACATTGTATGGGTCAAAATTATAAATTTTTCTTTTATGCCAAAAATCATTAGGATATTAAAGGGGTGGTTCACGTTTTTTTTTCTAGGCTTGATTGTGTTGATGGGGTGCAGTCTAACATGTGTTAATTTAAAAACACATTATCTGTCCCTTCTCTGAGAAATGCACTGATCATTTCCTTCTTTTATGAAGCCCCTCCCTCGGAAATAGTCGATGGGCTCTGATTGGTTAGCTAGCCCAGTGTGTTGTGATTGGCTAAACCGCCTCTAGCGTGCGTCTAAGCCCGCCCCTCACCTCAGTGGCATGTGCTCCGGTTGTATTGTAAACAATGGCATAGTTAATATCGCTTATCAGTTTGAGCCCGATTGAGAAGCAGAGGATATTATTGAAGAGGATCGTGCAGAACCTGTGCAAGCACAGCTTTTAATGGTAGGACTATGTTTTTTGTTTGTTGTTGTCTCATACTTTTAGATACGCTGTTATTTGTAAATGCTACTGCTTATGTTAGCTTTTAATATACGGTTTTATCCTGACTAAAGCTTTAATACAGTACGGCAACTGCACGTGCATTCATGTTTAACACTTCTCATAGCTATGTGAAAATAAGTGTATAATTGGAACAGTTCATTGTTGGAGCTGAGCTGAAAGAGAGAGAGAGATGCAGAGCGTGTGCAGAGCAGGGAATGCGAGGAACAGTATTAAGAACCGCTGCTTTTGAACATTGATTTTGAAACGTGTGAATCCATTAGAATCGTTAGAAGACAGAATCACGATTCATGTATGAATAGATTTTTACGAGCACCTCTAGTTTTCTCTTCCTCTTCTCTAAAGCAGCGCAGCTTGGCCACGCCCCCTTTGCTGCCTTTTCCCGAGGGTGGGGTTTATCTGGGTTTGTGATGTCATGAACGCGGGAAGTAACTCATTGTAGTCCCTACCAGCCGTTTTTGTAGGCATTAAACTGCCAGAATTTTAAAAGACGATATTTCCATTTGCATTGAACTTTCAGCTTCGTAACTTTGCAGATATTGTTTATGCTGAAACAGCAACATTACACACCAACTAACGTTAAAAAAGTGAAATTGCAATGAACCACCCCCAAGTAAAGATCATGTTCCATGAAGATATTTTGTAAATTTCATACAGTAAATATATCAAAACTTAATTTTTGATTAGTAATATGCATTGCTAAGAACTTCATTTGAACAACTTTAAAGATGATTTTCTCAGTATTTAGATGTTTTTGCACCCTCAGAATTCAGATTTTCAAATAGCTGTATCTCGGCCAAATATTGTCCTATCCTAACAAGCCATATATCAATGGAAATGGCTGGAATGGCTTATTTATTCAGCTTTTAGATGATGTATACATCTCAATTTCCAAAAATTTTACCCTTATGACTGGTTTTGTGGTCCAGGGTCACAAAGGGATTTTCCTGTGGAAATGGTCAATTTAAAAGCCTGTGTCCTTGACAGAAATGTTGTCCGTGATGTTACTTGTCGTGTTTGTTGCTTTGGCGGTGGAAGGATCATTGGCGTGTTTGAAACAAGCACTGTCTTTTATTTCAAGATGAGCAGCACATGTTGTGGTAGGAATCGTACCGGCGCGAACGGCAGCTTCAGTTTGCACTTTTGTTGGGTTAGAGTTTGTTATTATTTCTGTGAAATTTTCCCGTGATGATAATTGTTCTGTGTACAATATTATAGGGTGGGATTTATGAAGTGAGCTTGATTGAATTTGCATTCAAAACGTTTGATAATGCCATGTTAATATTTACAAGTGGGAGAGGTTAAAGGAATAGTTCGCCCATCTTAAGACAGATTTGTGTGAGGAACAGTTCTCCGTAGCTCTTAAATCTCATTCTGTGCCAGTTTCGATGTCTGTTATGCCGAGTTCACACTGCACGATATTAGCCCGATTTTTCATACAGTCTCGCTCGAGAACTCCGGTCTGACGCACGCGGGTTCTCGCGTTATTTGCTTATCACTTCTCGCGTGTGTTTTGTTGTGAAACGTAGTTTGCAGACCAGACAGAGCTGTCGGCGATTCTTCCTATTGTGAAGTCATGCAGTGTGAAACCCCCTGTCGCCGATCCATCGTGCAGTGTGAACACAGCAGCAACTGACTGCTACCCCAGATAGTCACGCAGTGTGAAAACAACGGCGATCTGATGAGTTTGAAAATCGTGCAGTGTGAACTCGGCATAAGTTGATGATGACAAAAAATTCAATTTTGGGTGAACTGTTCCTTTAAATGACAAGTGGGAGGGGTTCAGATGCAAGTGGGAGGGGCCACCGAACTGGTGGGAGGAGTTTATGTTATTGTTTGTTGAATGATTTTAGCGTAGCTGTGAATTCTAAAGGGCAAGTCCTTTACATTTTAGTAACGTGAATACTTTTAGATTAAGAAAAGTGTCTTTGGTTATTTAATACAGTACTTTATAATCTCGTTACCTGAATGAATATCAAAGGCGTGTTGACGTGGACTAGCGTGGTGCTTTCGTATTTTGTATGAAGAAGGCAGCTTGTGTGGGTTCAATCTAAAGGGAGATCTCAGTTTGTAAAATGCTTTAAAAAGCCCTTTAAATCATTTTATTCCCTCAGTGTTGGGTGATAAGCAGATATTTTCACTTTTTACTCTTTTAACATTTCTACTTGCCATCTCTGATCATTCACGGTGACCGTGTTACCAAGTGTTTTTAGAAAGGCTGTGTCTTTGTGTTGCATACAGGGTCCAGTTACTGCCGGCTAATAAGGGCTCATACTAAAAGATTGTTGGGATGATAACAGGATGTCTTTTTGTAACTTCTGTGGTGGATCTGTTTATGTTCTTTCACTCTTCAAAAGTCACTTTACAAAAATTGCCTGCTTGTAAATACTGAGGGAGGGTGATAGCGGCTTTACCTGTGTGTGTGTGTGTGTTGTTTTTTCAGTATTAATTTCATTGAGTTTGCTGTTATGGCGAGTGCCGTTATTTTACAGCCAAGCACAAACTGCGATATAGCTACATTGCGCATAAAATCGATGTTTTCGTGTCTTTCATGAATAGAACTGTTACTGTTCTTTTCATTCTATGTTTTAACCACTATGTTTTTGTACTGGTTTTGTTTTTTTGAGGTGGACTGCTGAGGTTTGTTCAACCATTTTGGGCCTCTGGTTGTTTTTAAGCACTACTTTTAGGGCAACATGAGAGGGTTTTTTTCTTCTTTTAATCTGTAAAACTGAGAGAACACTAATATTCGATCTGTCTGTTTCAAATAGAAATGCAGACATTTGCACAAACCGTAGTTTTAAGTTGAACAGTATTGATTTTGAATGAACCACTGAGGAAAGCTTCTCTTCTTCTATTCTCTGTAACGTGTGTATATAAACGTACAGTATACTGCCATTTCATATGCTTTATACTGGTTTGAATTGTCATACAAATACTAAAATGATTTTAACCATGGCTGCATTGTGATTTTTTTTTTACATTTGTTTTTCTATTTCCCTTTTTAAAGGAGTTGAACTCTTTTATAGACTTTTTTTGTTTTGTTTAGTTTTCAGACATTAACATGTAAATGAAAATAAGAAAGTGAACCGGTGTTCTGTTTGTTGAGTGCACAGACAAACACTTTTTTTTTCAGTATTTGATAAATACTTACTGGACGATTGTGCAAATAAATGACATATAATTAAAATAAAAATATGCTTGTGTTGTTTGTTCTGAAACAGAAGACATTAAACGTTGCAAATGTTGTAAGTAAAGTATGGTCCTTTTTAGATTCAAGTATTTTATTAATAGTAGAAAATCTATCTAGTTTATATTACCAATACATTATTAAAGCAATAAGCCCCGTCTGAATTAAAAAGGGGCGTTGTTAGACGCGAAGCGAAGCTAACACCCTTAGCTGTTATAAATTCACTGTAAACCACGGTTTCACGGGGCTTATTGCTTTTATAAAACGGTTATTCCATATACGAAGTAAGGTTTCACAGAATAAAACAGAGCAAATAAAGTGTAATGATATTAATAAAAACAGTATTCTTCCACCAAACAATATAGTTCCTCAGAATGAGTTGTGGTTGCAACAAATTGCTGCCGAGCAACAGACAGAAGTAAACAAAGGTGTGTGTTTGTAGAGTAATTTACAACAGCTTCGAACGTGGCTCAACCAATCAGAATCAAGGACCGGAACTCTCCGGTTTATAATTAACCTTCTATGGTAAGTATTGTGCTAACTGTTGAGAATTTCCCATTAAATGTGCATTCAGTAGCATTCTAGCCTAGCGTTAGCATCGCTGTTCTTAGTGTACTTTAAGGTGTTAAACGCTGCACTGCCATCTATCTACGGGAATTAACATAGTTTCTTGAGTTGTATGGGAATTTCACTGATACTGGTGAGTTTTAAAGAGTGGTGCACACAATAAATAATACCCTTACCTGTCCAACAACAGAAGAAGCGACTTGAGTGTCTCTATTCAGCGTTTTCTACATTAAATCTTTCCTTGTTGTATGGATTACCGATGTTTACGCTCGTCTTTTTTCTTTGTAGTTCTTTCTGACTTATAGCTTATTCAGACATTTTCAGCTTCTTCGGCCTAAATCACGATAATAACTGTCTATATAGTCCACTGTCTTCACTTTTCACATCACCAAGCATTACTAAGATGATCTTCATGCGTCTATATATTATTTAAGGCTGTTTAAGGAGCAGTGTTGGGCTCGTTACTCAAAAAAATGAATATATTACTCATTAGTTACTCCTTTCAAATGTAATATCATTACTTAACCTATTACTCCCAGCCAACACTAATTAGTTCCTTAACTGAAAGGATAACCTATAATGAGATTTTTTTTTTTGGATTATGTGAAAAACAACTCAGTTGTTAAGTCTGTCTGGTACATGAGAGGAAAAGTCACACAATATTTGGCTCAGTGGGAAACTGTCTCCTCACAACAAGAAGGTCCCCGGTTTGAATCTCAGCTGAACCAAAAAGTCTTTCCTTCAGATCTGGTGTCTCTCATAATCCAAAAATGTGTGAATTACAGATGCAAAGTGTTCTAAAGGTGTGAGTGAAGATGTTTATTTTCATGATTTTTGGACAAACACACACAAGTTGCTTTGCAATTGGAACAACAAATGGAAATTACATTGAAATAAACGTGAGTTTTAATTTAATGCATCCCGAAAAAGTTTATTTGGTCCAGAAACAGTATAAATTATGTTTATAGGAGACCTTAAATTATGTTGAAAGCATAGTGACCACATTTGCACTAGTGTTTAACCTTCTACGGAGGTTCCATGAACGTCTACGGTGCCACACATCATGAAAGCAACCCGCACCAACACTTTTTACCTGCTTTGGTACTATTATGTCTGTATTTCATGTAAGTGTACACCATTCAGATGACTCTTCACGAAACACACTTTATCTTTTAATGTGTGAAACTTGGAAAAAAATTGTGAAAGAAAAGGAATGTTATTTTTTTCTTTTCTATCCTTATATTCTATTCCTTAATTTAAAAAGTATGTTTAATGTTATATTTGATACACAAACACTTACACATACAAATGACACGAATCTTTATCACGGATCATCTTGTACTGCATTGTTATTAAAGCAGAGCGCATCCTCGCTGTTACAGCTCAAACTGGACTGATGTTTTAGTCCTTTACATGGAACATAGCCATGTGTGATTCTTTGGAACACGTGAATAATCAGTTAATATCTGCTTTAGGCCTGCTATATGCATACAATATTCCAGCTGCATCTTATTACACAATGTCGAATAATTAAATAACTAACTAATTGATTAAAAATGGCCGATAATGAAAATGAATCGCTGAAATTCCATTTCAAAACTGATGCGTGTCAACTTTCATATTTTGTCAAACCAGCTTTTAGGTCACGCGCTCTTCTGTGTTCTGCCGACAGATGGCGGTAGAATCAAAGAGAACTGTGATCTGACGTCATCCGTCGCAACAGAGACATAGTTGCGGTGAGCGTTCTATTCTTCTCAGGAATGTCTAAATACCTTTCTGCTTATACATTCGAACCCGGAGATTGATATAATAGTTGAGTAGCAGTGTGCAGTAATAGTGGCAGGAGCAGAAGGCGATAGAAAGCACTGTAAATCTCGTGTATATTTTTCTTCTAATAAAATGTATACAAAACACACAGACTAAGTGTGATTCCAGCTCCATGCGGACATGATTTATGAGACCTTTGCCTTAAATTAAATGTATCTGTAAATTATCTGATTTTTTTTCCCTCTCAAGGCGAATATTCATAATGTGACATAATGTGGCAATTTTCCTGAAATGTCCAGTCACACAGTCTCATTAATATTCATAACCGACTCTGTAGGGTTACGTCGCCAGCTTCCTACCGCCTCTATTAGTCGAAGCGCCGCCCACTTACTGCGTTTCAGCCAATCAGTAAAGCCCGTCACGCTACCTAATTAATATTAATGAGCCGTAGTAGGATTGGCTGAGCGCAGCCGCAGACACCGGTCCGGTACTCGGTGCTGCTGACCTCTCCTAGCCCGCTTCTGGATACGGGATGTGTTTTCTCTTAGTTTGGCCTTGATTTAATACGGTGTCGGACATTAGTGCAGCGGACGCAGCGGTGATCGTAACAGGTATGTTATGATATGTTATTGAGCACCAGAGAGGGTCTGTAATAATACACACAGTGTTAATACACAGTGAGGTAATCATTGCATTTATACTGTAATGCTCAGCTTACATTTAAATGGGTGTGTTATGAAGGGGAAAAAGGCTCTGGGGATTTGTTTAACCGCGGTTTTCTGTAGCAGTGAGCTGGTAATATCGAGTGTATTGTGTGATGAGGGTTATGCTTTCTGTCATAAACTCAGATGATTGTACAGTGACCTATGGACTGTGTCTCACATGCATCAGCAGTTCTGCATCAGGACAACACCCCATCCTCGCACTCATCCCATACAGTGTCACAGCAGATCTAAAGCCTGCTCTGGCGAACAACACCTATACTTCCATACTCATAAACACTGAGTACAGTGCAGCAGAGGTCATGTTTACTGTCTCTGACTACACCCTGCTCACCTCATGCTTGAGATCATCATGTCTGCTGCTTGCAGTGTTCTGACATGATGTCCCGAAACTGTGCTTCGTGTGGTAGCATCTACATTCATTAGTTTTATTCAAAGATTTTCAAAAATATAAGGATTATGACCTGACTCAGGACTGGTTACACCAGCGATACAGTTATTATTACAGGAAAAATTACCTGTAACTTTTTAAAATACAGGTAATTAGAAAATGACACATTCTAAACGAGATGCACAGAATACATTATAATGTAAACACTCCTAAATATAAATACAAATCATTTTTACAAATAATAAATAAAACAAAATTTGAGTGACGAGTAAACACTATACAACGATTTACACAATTCTTTATGCATTATACAGTGATATACTGTAATGAACAGCACTGCGATATAAAACACTCATTTCTGAATTAAAATTCAGCTTGAAATTGTTCTTGGAAGATATCAATTCAAAAATGGATTGATATCAATGAAGAAAAAGCCTTGTTGCAAAAATTCTATAAAAAAAAAAGTATTTTGGCATAATAATTATTATTTATTTGAACAAAACCGCTTATTAATATTTGAAAAATGTTTGTCTGCCTGTTTACAGTAATGTGCTGCAACAAACATGCAGAAGCGTACGGAGAAAACAAAACACACACAGAGAATATTCACACACACACACACACACACACACCACAATTCTTTATGCATTATACAGTGATATACTGTAATGAACAGCACTGCGATATAAAACACTCATTTCTGAATTAAAATTCAGCTTGAAATTGTTCTTGGAAGATATCAATTCAAAAATGGATTGATATCAATGAAGAAAAAGCCTTGTTGCAAAAATTCTAAAAAGAAAAAAAAAGTATTTTGGCATAACAATTATTATTTATTTGAACAAAACCGCTTATTAATATTTGAAAAATGTTTGTCTGCCTGTTTACAGTAATGTGCTGCAACAAACATGCAGAAGCGTACAGAGAAAACAAAACACACACAGAATATTCACACACACACAGAGAATATTCACACACACACACACACACAATAACCACACACACACATACACACACACACAGAGAATATTCACACACACAAACACACACAGAGAGAGTATAATTCTATGGATTTAAGATTAGGATTTAACATAAACCTACATTTTGAATTAATCTCAGAGTGTCTTGTATCTCACATACAAGACACGTTTCTACATCAGGAGGAAGAGGTTTAGAGCGTTTGTCTGTGGACACGGCCACTCCTCACTTCTGCAAACACCGAATGTCAATAATGCAGTCTAGATAAGAGCCACTTACACGACACGCTCGCTCACTGCCACTCACAAAAATCAGCGCTGAATTCTGCACAGAATGCGAAGGCATTAATGATCAGATGTGCTGTAGTGTCTGATGATGCTCAGTTTTAATTATTCTGAAGTAGAGTTGTAACGGTATGAGATTTCCACGGTATGATAATTGTCTCAGAAAATATCACGGTATATACTAAACAAAAATTCTTATCAGTATCAATGACTCTTAAAAGAACAAGAACAAGTTGTTTGAGTGAACAAATCCTTTATTACAGCAAACTTGAAACGATTTTAATGAAAGTATTGAAGTCTCCCTTCTGGAAAAAATTATAAATTAATTAAAACATTTTTTTTTAAACCTATACACCTTATGTATATCTATATCACACTTTAACATTTTAATGAATGTTTTAAAATGTTATCAAATGAAAATTTAACAACTTTTATGTTTGGCACAACAGAGGTATACCAAGTTAAAACATGGACAAACATGATATTCCTTGAAAATAATGTTTAAATAAATTCATTATTATACAGAAAATTATTATTGTTGTTATTATAACTTTGAAGTGCATTGCACAATGCCAATATATTCGTCATAATTTCAAGTTAAACCCAACTTTTATTTTGACGGCTTGTAGCGGACCTTATGTGTGTATTTGAAAATGTTTTTTTTCAGATTCCCTCTGCATCACGGAAATCATACGGCCTTAACTTATAACTTTTTATAAATGCGAGTATGCGACACACATCTGCACGGAGGCATGGTGTCCGCGAATATGATCAAACATGTTGTATGTATTGCCTGCTTTTGCAGCCGCTTTGCGTCCACATTTTTTGCAAATTGGATCCGTCCTCAAGTACAACCCCGCGTTCGTTTTTTTATATCCGAATTATTCCCATACTGCAGATTTTAACTTTTTTTGTTAATGGAGATTATATATAATCTCTGTCTCTGTCATTTTCTCCGCTGCACAAGTGAATGCAGAGTGAAGCAAAATAAGTTGCATGTGCGCGGGCGAGATTTTTTTAACCGTAGATATGCAAATGTTTACGGTATGATAACCGTGCACGTTCAAACCGTGGTAAACCGCCATACCGGTATATCGTTACAACCCTATTCGTTATTAGTGGTGTCTGCAATACTGTACGTAACAGCACAGCAGCGGTTTAATCGGTCAAATCACAAAAGTTGAGTAATATTAGCAAACGTAATTAGCGAACATCACTAATAATAAACAACACTGAACTAAAAATAAACAGTATTTATTTAGCAAAAACTACATTCAAAGTGCAGTTCATGCATACATGCATTTATACACTGAAATTAAGTTTCTTGCTAAATGAACTCTAATGTAATCTTAAAATGTCACATTTAATTCAACGTGTTACTTGCCGTTTCTTTGTAATTATTTGTGAAATTTACTAGTCATTTTTGAGTCGGAATGGTTCGAAAGTAAATGCTACACCATTTTTCAGAGCAGAATGTTTTCTAACACTTATTTCTAAATTAAAATTCTTTCTTTTTTTTTGGAAGCTATACATGCCCTGATATCATAATGAAGAAAAAGCCTCATTATAAAAGAAAATAAAAAAGTCGTTTGGTGTATTAATTATTTTCTTCCAAAAAAAAATGTTGCACATATGTTCAAGTTGTAGGGAATTTAAGCTTAAACTTTTGCTGAAAATAGTTTCAAACCGTATAAGACCAATATGATACCACTTTGTGTTTTACATTCGATTTTTTCTTTTTAATTTGATAAATTCGTATTTGTCATCGACCCAGATACATTTGAAGAGTTCAGGTAAGGACTTGCCTGTAATATGCATTAGAGGCCATAAATCACATCTGGATCTAGCCTGTTATTGAATTCAGAATACTGCATATAATAATATAATATAGTAATAACTAATAATAAAATATTTTCTCATTACTGTAATGAGAGTAATACTGGAATTTTTCTGCATTATGATAATGAAGACTGTGAAATTAAAATATTGTCACAATGCATCTTCATTTTCTATAATGTAACATGCAATGTTTACAGAAAACAAAAGCCATTTTTTACCATTAGTCATAATTAATACTGAACTAATACTGTTAGTTTTAATAGCACAGCCATGCTGGCATCACTGCACATCCACCTTGCATTCCATCTCTCAGATTTCATGACTGACTCAATATTTGTGTTCTATTTCTGTTTCAATGTTGCCATGGATATTAGAGAGGGATGAGCGGTTCGTTCAGTAGAGTATACATGAATGCATTCACTCACTCTGAACAGATTTTAAAACACTTGCCAACTTTGTAAATGGTTAAAGAGAAAAACTGGCCATACTATACTAAACGACTGAGGATCACACACTCACAGACTTTCAAGTTGTTCCAAACTCGATGACGAACTCACAACAAACAAATGAAAACAACGTGTGTAAAAAAAAATCGATCTTTTTTTTGATCTCCGATGACTGGATGGATTCATATATTCTGAAGCTAAAATATCTGTGGCCATCATATACTACGCAATTTCCTGTGAAGTCTTTCAACTCCAACTGCCCAAAATCCACTGACTCACTATAAATTTTAGCAACTATAGCGTTGACTGTAAATTGGGGCAAAAATATGGACAAAGTATGTGTAGTGTTTTCAGCCTTACATTTTCCAAACTGTTCACCTTAAAGGAATAGCTCACCCAAAAATGAAAATGTGCTAACAATGAACTCACTCTCAGGCCATCCAAGATTAGGATGAGTTTGTTTCTTCATCAGATTTGGAGAAATGTGTCATTGCATCACTTCCTCTGCAGGGAATGGGTGCCGTCAGAATGAGAGTCCAAACAGCTGATAAAAACATCACAATAATCCACTTGTGAAGAAAAAACCTGCTTGAAACAAATCCATCATTAAGATGTTTTAACTTTAAACAGTTGTTTTTGACTCAAATAAAAGTCCATAATCCATAATAACCCTCCCTCCAGTGAAAAAGTGAGCCATCTCGCCTGAATCAGAAGAAGAATATTTTGTGATTTAAGTGATGGTTGAAAACTCTTAATGGTGGTTTTGTTTCTTACAAACACGCAGCTTTTGTCTTCTCAAGACATTAACTGATGGACTGGAGTGCTGTGGATTACTTGTGGATTATTGTGATGTTTTTATCAGCTGTTTGGACTCTCAATCTGACGGCACCCATTCACTGCAGAGCATCCATTGCTGAGACACTGATGCAATGCTACATTTCTCCAAATCTGAAGATGAGCACATTTTCAGCAAATTGACTCTTTTTTTGGGGGGTGAACTGTTTCTTTAATGTTGTAGTTTACACAAAAGGCCTCAACAGTGGGAATTTTTATTTCTAACAGTTGTGCCTTGTCTTAGTTGTTCCTTCCTGTTTAATCATTAATAGATGACTAGCAGCAGAGCAAGGTTTAACTTGTAAGTAAATGATTTTCACTGTGGGAATTAACAGGTAAAATGCATAGTCACATTAATCAATGACACGATTTTAATTCTTCGGATGTTGTGTTTGATTTCATCACACTGTGAAGCCTGTTGATGCATTATAGAACATTTATTCGTTGTTGTATTTTAATAAATGGTTATTATATTATAAGACAGAAAGGACTCTTATCCATCATGTGATTGGTCAGTGTTTTGGATGCAAGGCTTTATTAATTGAGTGCGTTCACATGACTGGAGGCTGACTGGATGGGTATTACAGCATGAGACTGATGTTGTCAGGCTGAAGTGTAAATGCTTTACAGCCAGCAGATTTTAAAACTCAAAGCTGTTGGGACAAGTTTGGTCAATTAAGGGACCCAAGTAGGGCTGCCACAATCATGACATTTGGTTGAATTATAGCATTATAATTGTTTCCTTCCTACATTTATTTAAGTTGCTGTTTAAGATTGATACAACAAACATGAAAAGATACACAATAGGCTTGAATGTCATTGAAAAGTGCTTGAATACACACACACACACACACATATATATATATATTATTTATCAATGTATCTCTATCTATCTATACACATATTATTTAATCGAAATGTTAGCCGCAATTTCCCCCGCAAATGACCTACCATATTTCGCCGAACACCGAGGTCCTGTGATAATATTAGTCCCGTGCGAATCGGCATCTCTGTGATTCGGCCAGCATTTGGTGGGGGGCATATCATTTTTTGAGGTTTTTGTTTGCTGTGCGCCTTTTTATCCATCTTCCGCGAAGAATGGAGCTGCGTTGGAGTGTTTGATAGTATTCTGGGTGCTGTCATCATATCGCTACACCTTACAATTTGCAGAAAGAGAAAGCTGAAAAGGTTTTGAGGTTAATGTGTTACAAATAAATCAAGCATATTATTTTAACCTGGTGAAATGTAAATGACACAGCGCACTAAACTATATTAGTTTCTTTTTTTAAATCCATCTGGACCATAAACGGGACTCTCAAAGCCTTGACATCCGGGTATCCGGGAGACAAGTCAGTAAATTTGGGTAAAATCACATGCTTCGCTTATCCCGTGCGAATGCACCACACGAAATTCAGATGTGGGGGGGTAATTTCAAAATCACACAAGGTCCCCAGATAATACTAATCCTGTGCGAATAGGGCTTAAGTCAACTCAGAGTTCAAGTTTTAACTCAGAGTTTGTTGAACTTCTTTTCTGGAATACACCCCCAGTTGTCTGATTAATTATCTCATTAGTTCCCTTTGTGCTTATAAGCCCTCAGTTCTCCCTTAAGCTGGCCACACACTAAAGGATTTTAAAGCCGATTTGCACCCCCAAATGATCGGGGGTTGTGGCCCATGTTAGATATTTCAAGGCTTGTCGCAAGCGATTTTGTTGTCCAAAAAATCCTCTATTGTATGGTGTCATTACGATTATTTAACTGCTCCCAATTGAGACGGAGTGCCCCCGAACTCAAATCGTAAAAATAAAACATGTTTGATATTTACGACTCTTGATCGGGCTGCCTCTGACGTGATACCCACGACAGCCAATGAAAGCGAGCAAGCGTCACCTACCGGATGTTGTGTGCTTCTATAGCTGAAACTTGGCAGCCACAAACATGCTACGAAAGCAGAAGACGTCACCCGTATTCTTTGTTATGCTTTTGTTTTTCATTGTGAAACAGAACGCGCGCTGGGAGAGCCCGCTGACAACGTCGATTGTCCTCTATTTGTTGTTCTCCTCTAGTCACGTTTGATCTCGCGAGTGTCCGTGAGATCTCGTGTCACTGTGAAATCGTTCCTACAATCAACAAGAGTGTGGTCTCACGGTCTGGTCGAATCGTCTAGTGTGCGCGTTCAGAGGATTATAAGGCTAGAAATCGGTTAAAACCGTCTTCATGTCTGTGGTCTCCCATAGTTTTAAAATCAGTTCAGATTTGAAAATTCCCTTCTCATTTGTAGATTGTTTTCCTCCTACATTTTTTTTCCTGTGTTTCCTGAGCACATAAGAAAAGTATATTTTCTTACTATATAAGAGAGTTTCTACATGAACCACATTACGTAACAAATGCTTGCTCTAAAAACACTAATATTTTAATAGCATTGTTAATGGAGTGTCATCTTTAGCACATCTAAAATTGAATATTCATTTTTCATGATGCTGTAGTGTCTGACCTATGATATCCTTCACTTTTTGTATACATTGGAGATTGCCATTTTTATATGTAATGTATGCTTGCCTAGCAATTAATACTGTTTGTCAAATTTCCTATAAAGGTTTTTGTTTTTTCATGCTTTTTTAGGGTTTTTTTACATTTAGTCACATTTGTTGCCAGTTCTACTACTGGATTAACATATTTAGAAATACATTGCAATTTAAGTTCACTGATATTGAAGTACAATGAGATATAATTGAAATAATTCATACGTCATTCCAAACCCTCAATCCTGCGCCTTTTCCTTCACAGAGCATGTCCACCATGGTTTACCCACATGAGGAGAGACATGAGAAGCTGACGCAGGAGGAGATCATCTCCAGCACTAAACTGGTGATTCAGGGTCTGGAAGCTCTCAAGAGCGAGCACAACTCCATCCTGCAGAGTCTGGTGGAGACCATCCAGTGCTTAAAGAAAGATGAGGAGGCCAGTTTGGTTCATGAGAAGTCCAGCCTGCTGCGCAAGTCTGTGGAGATGATTGAGCTGGGCCTGGGTGAAGCGCAGGTGAGATACGACGACAGTACGGGGTGGGGTGAATGGATATGGTGAACACCACTGAATTTGCAGAAAGTCAGCATCCATTGCTGAACTAGTTAATAATGCAAAAATATTACATCACCTATATCACATATCAGGTGATGATGGCGCTGTCCAACCACCTGAACGCAGTGGAGTCAGAGAAGCAGAAGCTGCGTGCTCAGGTGCGACGGCTCTGTCAGGAGAACCAGTGGCTGAGGGACGAGCTGGCCAACACCCAGCAGAAGCTCCAGAAGAGCGAACAGAGCGTCGCACAGCTGGAGGAGGAGAAGAAACATCTGGAGTTCATGAACCAGCTCAAGAAATATGATGATGGCCTCTCACCAGAGGTGAGTGTCTATGGGGTGGATCGTCATACTGGCACAAGAAAAACACCCCAGTTACATCATGTTGCAATTTTATTTCTCCTGATTTCTATTATTTATATATTTAAATATTGTAGGAAATAATATATGAAAAGTTTGCACTGCAGAAAGAAACTTCATGTTACTGGATTCTATCTCCAGTGTCATTCTGTGTTGTTATTGCTTACTAAACCTAAAACTATTTTAAAAAATTGTAATAAAAAAAAATTCTCACTTGCTGAAATAAAGTAAAAATAAAATATAAATATTAGATGAAAAGCCAAAATAAGAAATGTTCCCCTGGCAACTAAGTGATATTAAGCAAGTTTAATTTGAAGTACTAAAATGAAATTAAAACTGAAACAAAGACAGATGACAAGTATGTATAAAAAACAAAAGCACGACAAAATTTCGAAAACTTAAACTACAATTAGAAAATTAAAATAATCAAATTAAAGCTAAATCAAATATTAATAAATACTATAGCAGTATATAAATAGTAAAATAACACTGGTGCCATTATTCATTATTCATTTTGTTACTGTCCTTTTAAACAAAGTTAACTGTTGTTGTTTTTTCCCAATATTATTGTTATTACTATTATACCAAGAATACAATATATTTTTATATTCTAGAATATATTTGGAAAATATATCCTTCTATCTATCTATCTATCTATCTATCAACTATCTATCTATCATCCTTCTATCTATCTATCTATCTATCATCCTTCTATCTATCTAACTATCTATCTATTAACTATCTATCTATCATCCTTCTATCTATCTATCATCCTTCTATCTATCTATCTATCTGTTTATCATACTTCTATCTATCCAGCTATCTATCTATCTAACTATCTATCTATCTATCTAACTATCTATCTATCAACTATCTATCTATCATCCTTCCTTCTATCTATCTATCTATCATCCTTCTATCTATCTGTTTATCATTCTTCTATCTATCTATCTATCTATCTATCTATCTATCTATCTATCTATCTATCTGTCTGTCTGTCTATCATCCTTCTATCTATCTATCTGTCTAACTATCTATCTATCTATCTATCTGTTTATCATCCTTTTATCTATCTATCATCCTTCTATCTATCTATCTATCTATCTATCTGTCTATCTATCTGT
>NW_015505282.1:1277426-1291116 GCF_001515645.1 Sinocyclocheilus grahami | reverse complement strand
CTATATATCTGTCTATCTATCTATCTGTCTATCATCCTTCTATCTATCTATCTCTCTATCTGTCTATCATCCTTCTATCTATCTATGTATCATCCTTCTATCTATCTGTCTATCTATATATCTATCTTGATGAAGACGACCAGGGTAAGGAAGTACAAAAATGATACAATAATCACCCTAATTCTATAAGAATAGCAAAATCCACATTATAACTTGTAGTGTGGACTTCGCTATTCACTTTCAGAATTATTTTTTTTTCCAGCTGATGAATGATTTTTTATTGGATTCAACTTTTACCTGTTACCTTTTAGTAGGACACTTGGCAGCTCTACATCTATTGCCTTTTTCCTTAACACATATTTTATTTCTAGCATATTAAATTAGGTAAATTCAAAATCTTCAGTGCACTCAAAATTCATCCTGTGATAGCTGTATTCAAATCGGTGGAAAGGTCTGATACTCAAGGTTCCATTTTCGGCAACAATTTTGAAATAAAAGTGAAACGTAACAGATATGTAATAATTTGTGACAGGAGAAAGCATCACCTAAACAAAATCTGCCAGGAACTTTTTTGTGAAAAATATCGTTACACTTTATTTGCTCTGTTTTATTTTGTGAAACCTTACTACGTATATGGAATAACCGTTTTATAAAAGCAATAATCCCCGTGAAGCGTGGTTTACAGTGAATTTATAACAGCTAAAACAACACCCCTTAGCTGTTATAAATTCACTGTAGACCACGGTTTCACAGGGATTATTGTTTTAGTTGGATTTAGAGTGATGTGATTGTGAGTAAATGAGGACAGAACTTACTTTCTTTAATCAGCAAGACTTCCTTCAACCAGCTTCACCAGAAAAGATTGAATAAAGTACAAAGTAAGTCCGCAGATTCTGTCTGGGCGTGTTTATGTGTTGTGGGATGTACTTAATCATTCTTTACATTTCATCAAATTATGTCATATTTTATATATATATATATATATTTCAATTCCTCATTGTTTTCAGCATCCTCTGTCAGAACTGGCGATTCTGTTTGCAAATTTGCCTAATTTGTCATGTTGTCATGGAAAACTAATTCTCCTTTATTGAATTTAGAATAATAATTAAGTGAAAGATATGGAAGCCCGTTTCCGCCACTGAATAAAAAATTATTTTTACCGAAAAGGTATTTGCGACTTTTTATCACATGTGTGATACATGACACAATCTCGCGATTGCGTGTTATAAAGTTCAATTCGGAGGAAAAAAGTTTATATCTCACAATTCTGACTTTTTTTCTCGCAATTCAGATTTTTTTTCTCGCAATTGTAAGATATAAACTCGCAATTGCCAGTTATAAAGTCCTGAGTAAAGTTATAATTTCTGAGGAAAAAAAGAGACTATTTTTTACCATTGTGAGTTTATATCATGCGATTCTAAGAAAAAAGTCAGAATTGCGAATTAATATCTTGCACTTTATTTTTTATTCAGTGGCGGAAACTGGCTTCCATAGAAAGAAGATTGCCCACTAGACCTACTGAAATAAGCATCTCGAAATTAGACTTATTGCATTTCTTTTTACTCAGGGACCAGAATAAATACAAGGAAGCCGCTCATCTCCTTAATGATGCCCTGTCAATCAGAGAAAAGACCCTGGGCAATGACCACCCAGCTGTAAGTACAACAAAATATTACACTAAAAACTGGGTGCATATACAGTCGTGCTTGGGTTACTATCCACTAGATTTGCTACTAAATGTCTTCCAAGATTCAGTGCCTTGAATGTCTTGCAAACTTCAAATCAAGAAACTAGTTCTATATAGACCTATAGGAACGATGGCACTTTTCACATCATTGAGTAAAGCCAGGCAATCAGATTGGAGCCTGTGATTTTTGAGAAAGCTTTTGTTATATTTATGGCAAATGGTCCATGAACAGTACAAAGGCGTTCTGTCTGGATCCACACTGCACCCTGTAATAATCAGTGTCCATATTCCATGACTAATCCAGGTGGCGGCCACCCTCAACAACCTGGCGGTCCTGTACGGAAAGAGAGGAAAATACAAGGAAGCAGAACCACTGTGCAAGAGAGCCTTGGAGATCAGAGAGAAGGTACTCTCACTAAAACCTGGCCTGCTTGTGTCATGTCAACTGATTACAATGATATCTGAATAATCATGTCTTCTGTGACTAGTCAGCCATATTGTAATGATTCCTCTCTCTCTCTTTCGTTGCTCAGGTGTTGGGGCGGGAGCACCCAGACGTGGCCAAGCAGCTGAATAATCTGGCTCTGCTCTGTCAGAATCAGGGGAAGTATGAGGAGGTGGAGTATTATTACTGCAGGGCTCTAGATATCTACGAGAAAAAACTGGGACCCGACGACCCCAATGTCGCCAAGACCAAAAACAACCTGGTGAATATAATCGGCACTCATGTTTGCACAACAAACCAGGCTCATGCATTGTTAAGAGATCTATGTTAAAACATATGTGACCCTGGAGCACAAAAGCAGTCTTAAGGCGCTGGGGTATATTTGTAGCAATAGCCAACAATACATTGAATGGGTCAAAATTATCAATTTTTCTTTTATGCCAAAAATCATTAGGATATTAAGTAAAGATCATGTTCCATGAAGATATTTTGTACATTTCCTACCGTAAATATATCAAACCTTAATTTTTGATTAGTAATATGCATTGCTAAGAACTTCATTTGGACAACTTTAAAGATGATTTTCTCAATATTTAGATTTTTTTGCTCCCTCAGATTCCAGCTTTTCAAATAGTTGTATCTCAGCCAAATATTGTGCGATCCTAACAAACCACACATCAATGGAAAGTTTATTTATATCAGAGAATTGACTCTTATGACTGGTTTTGTGGTCCAGGGTCACATATCGTACTTCATCTATTACCTGTAATAGAAATAAGTGCACACATTCCTTTTTTTAAGGGTATGTCATAATTGTAAAATTGCTTCTTTAATATTTTCCCTGCAGGCTTCATGCTATCTGAAACAGGGCAAGTACAAGGAAGCTGAGATCCTCTACAAAGAGATCCTGACGCGCGCCCACGAGAAAGAGTTTGGATCTGTAGATGGTACGATCATTGCTTGAGTATGGCTCTTCATTATTCATTAGCTGACAGCCTGCATGCTTTCTCACAAACGGGATTTTATTTTCTTTCTTTGGCAATGCTATGAAACTGAACTGTTGTCATTGCTGAATGATGCGTGTTGATGACCTCTCGCCAGCCATGACCTGGTGATGACCTTTCTGCACACCTGACCTCTGGTTTACTACCATTCACTGTGAGCCGTGGATTTCACAGAAATCCAGGAGCAAACACAACTGATAAAACATCTTTTTAATACCGTCAAATATAGGATTGATTCACACTCAGAAGGGTTTGGGACTAAATCTTACATGTTCTTGCCATATATGTATATATGTTTTTCTGTGAAGATGAATTGGCTTTCAAATATGGACGCTATATTAGTGAACTGCTTGCCTGTGCCAGGCAAAATATTCAATGTGAATGTCTCCAAAATAAATGCGAAAGCAGAAGTGCAAATTACTGTACGAACAACTGAACAGATGGTTTTTATCTGTGATTACTTGGAAGCTGTACAACTTTCAGGTGACGTTCTGTTACGTCATTTGTGACTTTCTTTTATTTTCACAATCTCATCCTTTTTTTGTCCTTTTATTTTGTGTTCTTTAATATCAGAAAATTGATTATCCCTTCAGAATAGGCCAATCTGTGTGTTGTTTATATGATTTTGTTAATAATTTTAATGTCGATTTCACACTTGATTTCAATAAATCAACTTGATTGATTTCTTCATTTTTCTATATTTTCTGTTTCATACGTTCACGCCCAATTTATTTTGTGCTCTTGACATTTTTAATACATGTTCTCCTGGTGGACTGTTGGTAAATGACAGAACTTCAAGAATGTAGTTACTTCAGTTATTGTTTGATCCCATACGTATGGAAGCCCGTTTCCGACACTTAAAAAAATGGGTAATTTGCGACTTTTTTCTCAGAATTGCATGATATAAACTCACAATTACAAGTTATAAAGTCAGAATTGTGAGATATATATACACGTAGTTATCGCAAAACTTGCAATTCTAACATTTTTCTCGCAATTCTTTTTTTTCTCTTACAATTGTGAGTTTATATCTGACGATTCTGACATTATTGTGCAGTTGTGTCTCATTTTCTCAGAATTGTGAGATAAACAGTCGCAATTTTGAGTAACAAAGCCCAATTCTAATGAAAAAAGACTTGCTATTTTCTTAAAATGTTGAGTTTATATCTTGCAATTCTGACGTCATAACTTGCAATTGCGAATTTATCTCTTGCATTTTTTAGAAAAAAGTCTGAAATGTGAGTTTTTGTCACAGAATTGCGAAAAAAAAGTAAGAAGTGTGAGATAAAAAGTTGCAATTGTGAGTAATAAAGTCTAATTTCAACGAAAAAAAGGACTGACTATTTTCTTACAGTTTTGAGTTTATATCTTGCAATTCTGACTTCATAACTTGCAATTGCGAATTTATGTCTTGCATTTTTTTAGAAAAAAAGGCAGAATTTCAAGTTTGTATCACACAATTGGGAAAAAAAAGTCTGAATTGTAAGATAAAAAGTAGCAATTACCTTTTTTTAGTTTTATTCAGTTATGGAAACAAGCTTCCATACATATTGATTTTAACAAGTATAAAACTTAACTATGAAACTCCTATAACCTTTGTAACCTAAATCTAAAATTGTAGGAGGAACCCAGTCATATCTAGAAACTAGAATATCATAGAAAAAAGGCATTCGGAATGCCTTAGAAACAGCTTAGCAATTCCCTGGCTAGATTTATAAAAAAATAATAAAAATAAAATAAAAATAATTAAGATTTTACAGTAGTAACTACGGTATTTGGCCGTTTTTACCGTTTTATGTTGCGTTTTTGTTGTAATGGCTTACTACAGTAGCAGAACTGTTTCTCTGTGTCTGCAGCTGAAAATAAACCCATCTGGATGCATGCTGAGGAAAGACAAGAGAGCAAAGTAGGTTTCTGCCAGCACATGCATGTTTGTGTGTGTGTGTGTGTGTGTGTGTGTGTGTGTGTGAAATGCTAAGATGCTCATGTGGGAAGCTGATAGAGTGGGTACAGAAAGTCACCACCCGCTTTCAATATATTCACCATTTGTTGCACAGAGCCTGAACTGAAAACACAATTCTAGCTTTTTACAAACAGAGGAAATGAATCCATCCAACTCTGAATAAGGATTGCACTGCAGTCACTCCACAGATTCTCAATGGGATTTAGGTTGATCCCTGAGTAGGCCACAAGAGAACGTTCACTTTCTTGTCCTTTATGGCTGTTTTGCTGCTCTGATTAGGGTTACTGTCATATTGAAACAGCTGAAACTCCTGGCAGAGGGCTGCAGGTTCTCCTCAGTCTGCCAGTATTTTGAATTTTTCAGTCCTGGCTGAAAAGAAATGCCTCAACAACATAATTCTGCTTCTGTATCTTGTTCTTTGGCTGGGTTTCATCAGACACATTGACAATAGACTTCGTAAAGGACTAATTAATTCCCCATGCCTTTCCACAATCTGTACTGTAAATGTTTTGAAGGGAGGTTGTGGCTGTCTGTACCCAGTCTATATGTATTTACTGCAAACACAGTTTCCCTGTCTGGATGATTGACAGCTGAGAAGATTTTGAGACTTCACTGTCTGTCTCTGTGTGTTTTCCTCCTCCTTTCTCTCAGGGAAAGCTGGCAGATGGGAATCATTATGGGGAATACGGTGGCTGGTACAAAGCCTGCAAGGTGAACAGGTGAGAAAAAGCAGCTATAATTACCCAAACGTACCTGCCCCACAGCTAAAACTGCTGTCTGCAGTTAATTCAGCTGAAACTTCAGCTTAAAGGAATGTCACTTGGGAAAAAAAAGATGAAATAGTTAATTTTTTTGCACGTGCTGCTACTTTCTTCAGAAATGTATACCTAGTCTGAATATTAAACGTGTTGGGAATTATATGAGACTGTGTTTTTTCATACACAGCCCCACGGTAAACACCACGCTGAGGAACCTGGGCGCTCTGTACCGGAAGCAGGGGAAAATAGAGGCGGCTGAGACCCTAGAGGAGTGTGCCGTGAGGTCCCGCAGACAGGTGCAAAATCTGTGAGAATCATAGCGGCGTATGCTGGGACACATTATGTCTTTGTAACGTGTGTGTGTGTGTGTGTGTGTGTGTGTGTGTGTGTGTCAGGGAGCGGCAGTGGATCCTCAGAGAGATGGAGAAAGGCGGAGGAGCACTGCATCCATCTCCAGCGTGAAGTACGACTGCAGCAATGACGCCGGAGAAGAGGGCAGTGTGGAGTGGAATGGGGTGAGTTAGTAATATCTTTGTCATGTTAAACTGCTTTAAGTGTATGGAGCTCCTAAGGGGACATGGTGATGAAAAAAAATATGAGATGGGAGGGAAAATTTTACTCTCGCAAACGTATTGCATTTCTCTGAGAAACGTTGTATTCTTTGTATTGCAAGATGCAAGATTACTGCATTCCCCTAAGAAACTTTTGCATGTCTCGTAAAAATTAAAAAAAAGAGTTCCCCCAAGAAATGTTGCATTTTTCACAAAACGTGTGTTCTCTCACAAACCGTTCTCTTGCAAAAGTATTGGGTTCCCCCAAGAAATATTGCATTCTCTCGCAAAACGTTTTTTGCACAAGTATTGCGTTCCTGCTAGAAACATTGCATTCTTTTGCAAAAGTGTTGCACTCCCAAAAGTTGGGTACCCTCATTAAACATTGCATTCTCTCGCAAAACATTTGTGTTCTTTCTCATGAAAAGTATTGCGTTCCCACGAGAAACTTTGCAATCTCTCGCAAAACATTTGCGTTCTTTTGCAAAAGTGTTGCGCTCTCCAAGAAACTTTGTGATCTCTCCAAAAACATTCGCTCTCTTTTGCAAAAGTTGCGTATACCCATATTAAACATTGCATTCTCTCGCAAAAGTATTGCGTTCCCACAAGAAACTTTGAATTCTCTCACAAAACATTTGTGTTCTTCTGCAAAATTACATGAACTTTTCTTGAGGGAATACAAACATTTTGTGAGCTAATGCATGCATTTCTTGGGTGAACGCAAACATTATGCGAGAGAACGCAAAAGCATTGAAATATAATTTTACCGTCCACCTCATTTTTTTTTACCATCACCCTGTCCCTTTAGTGTCTCCGTAGTAAGTGTTTTTTTGGAATAACACTCATAAAATGTCCCTGCTATCTGACAGATATCACTTATTCGCCAATCAGAAATAGTCTGTATACCTGTCCATTTTGGGTTGGCTAACATATCTTTGTTTTGAAGAGTGGCATATGGCAAAAGTTAGCAAAGTAGTGTAAGTTAGTGAAATGGTCAAACTGCTAACAGCATTACACCATACTTGCATTAAACATACATTATCAATTTGCATGAAATCAAAGTCTACCATATTTTCATTCTTAATTCATGTTCCTTGTCCCGTTGTAAAATATTCAAAAGTACGGAGTCCCAAGTCAAGAATTTAAGAGGTTAAGAATTCAATTGTGGCCACATTGTGCTAATTCGTTCCCTCGCTTTAGGGGGGCGATATTTGGTCACAATATCTTGTTTTTGTCATATGCGGAGCTCCACACATCAGTGCATGTTTTTCTCATATGTGACCCTGGAGCACAAAACTAGTCTTAAGTCGCTGGGGTATATTTGCAGCAATAACCAGCACAATTATCAATTTTTCTTTTATGCCAAAAATCATTAGGATATTAAGTAAAGATCATGTTCCATGAAGATATTTAGTAAATTTCCTACCGTAAATATATCAAAATTTAATTTTTGATTAGTAATATGCATTGCTAAGAGCTTCATTTGGACAACTTTAAAGATGATTTTCTCAATATTTAGATTTTTTTGCTCCCTCAGATTCCAGATTTTCAAATAGTTGTATCTATCCTAACAAACCATACATCAATGGAAAGCTTATTTATTCAGCTTTCAGATGATGAATACATCTCAGTTTTGAAAAATTGACCCTTATGACTGGTTTTGTGGTCCAGGGTCACATATGTATGTTCTGTATATATTATTTGATTAAATATTAGATAGTATTTTTATGATTAAATATTCATCATTTGAAACAATCTTAATTAAACACACAGAGTAAAGCTTGAATTGCAAAAAAAAAAAAGATTAACACTTAGACTCCAGGGATACAATAATGATGCTGTGTTATCCGGCTGTTGGATTGATATCACGTTAAAAAATGAGACCGAGACAGCCTCTTCAGTGTGCCAAAGTGGCCATCGTCCCCTGCTGATGGCATATCCTGTGTACTGCACAGCTATTATAGACCATATAATTAAACATCTGTGATTATAAAGCAGAAGCTCCAAATCAAGAGTGCAATAGAGTTGTATTCCAGAAGTCAAAAGTCCATTCATTTTCTCCATATATATTTTTAACTTATAATGTAGAAATTTGCCTACCGTGAGCTATGATGCTAAACATTTATTTCAGTGAGAAACCAGTTTTTGCAGAGACCAGTGTGACTTGCATTTCATATCTAACATGTGTTTAATTGGGTAATTCTATTGGTCATCACTAAATCAACCTTAATACATTAACATATACTAACAAAACAAATCCTTACAGTTCAAATCAGGTTGTGAGTGTCTTCATGTGCGCTTATGAACAATCTCTCTCTCTCTCTTTGTGTCTCTCTCTCTCTCTCTCTCTCTCTCTCTCTGCAGTAGGCCTAAGCTCTGCTCAGCTTCCTCTGTCTGCTCTTGCAACAAATCAGATCTGATGTAAATGGTTTGCTCTCTGCCGGGTGGAGTGTGTGTGTTTGCGTGGAGAGACGCCCAGCACAGCTTTAACTCTTGCTAAGGCTGATGGGATATCATCTTACATTTCCTGTGTGTTCTTGCCCTCTCTTTCCCTGATTCTTCTTCCAGACACGGACTGATTTCGCTCGTCTGCTCACTCCTCCTTGTTCTCTGCGATGTCTGTTTCTGTGCCTGCATTGTTAACTGTGCTACACTGATTTATAATCTGTAATATACAACCTCAGTGAGACACTCTGATTTATGAACAGGCCCCATTAAAATAAATTAGAAATTAGATTGTGCCTATTGCACTGGCCAACTCTCAGATAAATGAATGTTTAATCTAGCAAAAGGGAAAGTGTATATGGAAATACAGTGGAGTCCAACATTCCGAGTCTGCTGATAATTTTGCATTCTGTACCAAATTAATACATTTCTTTTATTTCCCAGTTATTTCATCGCCATAACAATCGAAAGGTTAAATTCGAAAGTTAACATAAATTTCCTGAACAAAGAAAGTTGTACAGTTTTGAAACAACATGAGTAAATGAGATACCGCTTTAAAAAAGTCACAAATTCACGCTAGTGCAGAATTTTAAAGACGACTTCTTCATTTTCTTAGTTTTACATTTATATCTTCGTCTTCAGATTTTATGGTCTCAAACTTTTGGACCTTGTTACATAACTTGTTACATGTTATAGCACAGTTACCGTTTAGTTCATTAATGTTTATACCTATCTATATTTTATACACATTTTAAAAATACATTTTTTCCCACTCATAATCATGTTTAGTTTGGTAAAAAAAAGTGTTTTGTTGGATATGTGTCAAGTCGGCTAAACTCATTCTTCATTGGCTTTTGTGTTGCCAAAGACATGTGACTTTAAGAAAGGCCAAAAGTTCAGACAAATTCTGCTCAATATGCCAACAGCAGAGGCGGTGAGTTTCTTCAGAAACTGAAGCTATTTTTGCAATTCTGTGTGGTTTTGCTAATGGCATAGAAGCGGCACACTTCATCTCTCAATGTTTCACTGTATGTGTTCACTATTCAGGATTGGTGAATTAGTGCGGCTGTAGCCAATACTTCACTGTAGTCGATTGACTGCAGATTCATGGGATATATATATATATATATACGTATGTGGCTCTTTCTGCACGCTGATGTATGTCTTCATTAAGCTCATCTAACCCAATAAAGGCTTGGAGTGAGTGGCCTGGCCTCTGTCTGTGTGCCTGAATGTGAATTATGAGTGAATGTTTTATCGGAGGCACACACGGTGACCTAGTTTCTGTCACTGGCAGTGGTCACACAGCTGGTATTTGCCTGTTTTCTTCACCATGACAGCACAGAGCATGGATTAAAAGAAAAACAGAAGGGTCATTCCAGGTCTCGAGGGCATATGTGCTGTTATACCTCTAAAACGTTCGATTTTATCATGATGGTGGCTTTAGCACTTTAGTAAAGACTGTTTGCATAGCTGAACGACTTAGATTTAATGCCAACTCGGTCGTATGGATTGGATTTCCACGTCGACAATAAAGCAGCAATGCTATAGTTACGTACCCTAGTAAACCTTAGTTGCATAACCTGAGAGCATGACGTGGTGTTTCTGCAAATACAAACACTTCCTGCCATCTGCTGGGCTCAGAGATACACTGCAGTGCTCCAGATCCTTTCCAGTATGAGGTATTCAACACGTTTACCACTGTGCATTGGAGACCATTGCTAATATGAGAGCTAATACAGTATATTGGCTAAGCTGATAACTCCTATTAGCCACTCAGTAACCCTGCTGGCCTATAATCATGCCAAAATTGTCAGATTAACAGAAGTATGAATTCTCCTTTGTGTCAGGTCCAAGATCTACCAACAGCAAGTGCATACTTTAGTAGGCTGACCCATAAATTAGCATCACCGTGGTACCCTCAATAAAAATGCAATAGTATTTTTCCACTGACTTTTGTATTCAGTGTACTTTTAAATTACAATATTGTTACTCCATAAAAAAGTAACCAATTGTATTACTTTTAATTAGCGCTGTCAAACGATTAATCGCGATTAATCGCATCCAAAATAAAGGTTTTTGTTTACATAATATATATGTGTGTGTGTACTGTATATTTATTATGTATATATAAATACAAACACATGCATGTATATATATTTTGAAAATATTTACATGTATATATTTATAATAATATAACTTATATGTTATATAAATATATTTAATATATTAACATAACATATTTTTCTGAAATATATAAATGCATGTGTTTGTATTTATATAAACATAATAAATATACACACTACACACACACACATATATATTATGTAAACAAAAACCTTTATTTTGGATGCGATTAATCGCGATTAATCGTTTGACAGCGCTAGTTTTTATGTAAGTAATTTATTATGTTACGTTTTTCATGACTTTTTGTCACTTGAGCTGGGCTTGCTTGTTTATTTTTAATAACAAAAAACACAAAAGTTCTATTTTTGGCGACTGTAAGGGCCCTCTCACGCCAAAAGTGAAATTAATAAGCCTCCGGCTGAAGGAAGTGCTTCTGTCTCTGCACTTTCTCCCGATTTCTCTCAACACAGGACAGGAGATCTGCCAGCGAATAAATGGGAAAACAAAGTTACTTGCATTACTTATTTACAAATTATAATTACAATATAATTATAATTACATTACAAATTATTTAGATATTTTCTTGTAAATTTTCAATTATAAAACGATAGTTCCGGTCCTTGATTCTGATTGGTTGAGCCAAGTTCGAAGCTGTTACAAACATACACCTTTGTTTACTTCTGTGTGCTCGACAACCACTTTGTTGGAACCACAACTGATTCTGAGGAACTACTCCGCTTCGCATCGTGCCTAACAACGCCCCTTAGCTGTTAGAAATTCACTGTAAACCACGGCTTCTTGGGGCTTATTGCTTTAGTAATTCATTACTTTACTAGTTACTTGAAGTAAAAAGTAACTTGCGTTACTTGTAATGCATTACCCACAACATTGTTTGTATTGTTGCAGATACTCTGTGACCAGCAAAAGTTCATCATAATAATCGCCAATGAACACAACTTTAGACTAAATTCAGTAAAAAAGCAATAATAATAATAATAATAATAAGCAAACTATAATCATGGTCAAATGACTTCACTGCGCTTCTGAACAAATCTTTCAATTTCTTTATTTAAAAATCGACAATTTGAAAAGTGTGAGTAAAGTGAATAGTGACTTTACCTGTCTGGCGTGATGACGCTTAATGTCACCTGTTAGCGAGTGCCAGTTTCAAGACACATAAAAGCTTTAAAAAAAATTAAGAGTGGGTATTACTGTATATAAAAATAAAACACAAAAAATATCTTGAGCTTGTGTTCACCACAGACCGTGTTTCAGGCATTTAACCAAAAAAAAACATTTTAAAAACCCATTGACTTCAGGATAAAATGCTAAATCGTGTTAACGCGTTCCTTCAGCACTCTATACAGCATTTATTGTTTCGCATTTCATTATGTGTACGTTTATAACAAATGATCCAAAGTAATACGAGATTTAGTAATCATCTCGCAGGCTAGCAGTATGCTGAGCAGTTAAAGAATAAGACGCTGTTCTTAATTTGCCATTATATATAATTTAAAAGATATTAATGGTTGTATTTACCAAGTTAAGATGACGTATAAATCCAATGTGTAGGTTTTCTAATCAGGCACGGGATTGAATACCCATAAAAGGCCTCTCAGCCAATGGAATCACTAATCTATAATCTGTAGAATCGCTTTGGTCTCACTTGCTCTAAAACTGAAATCTCCAGTGCCAACTCACTGCAAGGCACCAAATATATGCTCGTTTTTAATTGATCAGATACTTTCATAATTTGCAGAGGCAACTAGAATTGGTTGACCCTGAAAAGTAAACACTGTAATGTTTGTTTGAGAATCCTAACCAGCCCAACACAGCTTGAGCACGAGTTGAAAAACACACAGCAACAGTTTTAACTCGGGACTGTGTTTGCATTCAGGACGGTTCTCTCAGGAGAAGCGGCTCTTTCGGGAAACTCAGGGAAGTCCTGCGCAGAAGCAGCGAGATGCTGGTGAAGAAAATCCAAGGAACCATGCCGCCAGAGCCTCACAGCACAAAGTGAGACACACAAACACAGCGATTCATGAACGTTGAACCCAGCTTTAGCAGCTTTACGGCCTGCTAGAGTGTTGTTCTTTCGTGTAAATGAGTTGTTTTTCATCCCACACAGCATGAAGAGAGCCGCGTCCCTCGGTTATCTGAACAGTAACGGAGATGAGGGCGACTCTTTTCAGGTGAGCTGCTGTGTGAGCTCAGGGTTTAATTTGATTGTTTTAAAGGAGATTAATGGAGTAGTGCTGATTTGTCGGTCGTCTCGTCACAGGGTTCGGGAGCAGCGAGGACGCTGAGAAACAGCAGGCCTCTGAGCTCAAGCACAGTGGAGCTGTACAAAAGCACAGACCAATGAAAAATACATACATGTTCTGACTCATTTCTTACTAGATTTGTAGGAGGATTTGGTTCATGTGCTTTCAATCATGAACGCTTTTGGCTTTTGGTCTGAGTTTACACATATAAATCATGCATGTTTCTTTTTCTTCAAGGAATGGTTCGTCCAGAAATGAAAACTTATTCTCATGTGGACCACAAAAAACACATTTAACTAGCAGCTCTTTTTCTGTAAAATAAAAGTGAATGGAAATGGGTGCCGTCAGACTCCAAAAACAACTAAAAGCTCTATAAAACTAACCTACTTGTGCACCAAATTCTTCCTAAGACATACTGTACAGACCAAAATATGGAAGCTTGTTTC